>NW_009213906.1:0-79067 GCF_000690835.1 Fulmarus glacialis
GGGGCCGTGCACTGGGCCCAGCTGCTGGGTGTCCCTGCAAATTCATCTGTATGTTCAGACTCTGTAAAGAAGGGCATCTATACCTTCTACATTCCTTCGGATGTGGGGATGCCAGAGGTGAAAGAAAGGCTTCTGGTTCCCTCGGCATGAACTTTGCAGAGACGTAGAGAGCACGGCAGCATTTCCTCACCATTCCTTACCAATACGCCAAGGGACATTTGCTACTCCCCTGCTTATGGTGAGGTCGTCTTCTTGGAAAGAAGTCCTGAATGGTTTTGTGTTCTTGACCATCTTTCTCCTTGCACTTCAGTAGCTCCTTTCCTCCTTTGGCCTTCATCCTCGATACCTTTCTTGAAAGTGATGGCAGCCCTCTCAGCCTTTGTCTTGCTCCTGCTAGTTGCCGCCTTCTATACGGAAGAGAATGCCCTTATTGCCATGCTTTAACTTTTGGTCACCTGAAGCGGTCAGACAGTTGGACTAGATGATGGTTGTAGGTCCCTTTCAGCTCCACGATTCTGTTCTATTCATTTTGTTCTGGTCTGTTCTAACATACTGAGCACTGATTATACTGCAGGTCTAAATGTTTCCTATTTGCTGTAATAGTCATACATATTTGGCAAACACGATCAGTGACAAATTAGAGCTGTCATAAAATGAATCTCTGCTTTCACACTAAACAGTCTGCACTGGAAAAAAAAACCCAAACCAATGTTAAGGCTGAGTGGATAGACCTTAAAAAAGGGAGTAACAACATTTCTGACACATTGCCTCTCCCAGAATATTAGAGTTCAAGGTTACCAACATGTTTAAGATATAGGCAGGTTTATGCATCCTGATGGTATTTTATTTATAGCCTCTGAGTCTTAAAAGCAATTATATACATGGTAAATGGCTGCATGGCAAAGCCCTCTTAAAGTCAAGCTACTCTCCAGGCAAAAATAAAATCATTACCTCCTTATTGGAAATACACCACTGAAATTGGGCACAAAATTGCCACAAGTGATTTCATCTGCCTAGCAATTTGGAAATGAATGATTCCAAGTGTACCTCCATGACAAAACGGGGATTAACTTTGTCTAAGCTCAAAATGTTTGTGACAAATCATGTGTAAGACACAGCATTGTAAGTATCAGAAAAGAGCTGTCATTTTTACTTGACTCATTGTCATTTGAGCAAGATGTATTTAACGATATCTTCAGGACTTGTATTTTACCCGTGATTCACTGGAAAACTAAGCTAGCAATTTTGGTCTAGTTCTAAAGTGTTCTAACAGGTTATATTAATTACTTCCATGATAGCAGTGAATTGCTTCTAAGAGATAATAAATACAAACAGAAATGTTATTCACTTACAAGAAACAGCAAAATTATGTAAGTAGTTAAAAAGGAGACTTGTGGGGGAATTTTTAAATTTTTTATTTAAACTAGAAAACAATTCTCTAGGTTTCCAAATTAGAATTAAAAATTATGTTTTAGGAACAAGTTTTTCCAAATGTTCAGGAATTCACAAAAGGTATATTTTGTCTGCTTAAAATAAGTTTACAGTACGTAAAACTATAACTCAAATTTTAGGTGAGGAAAGCCAATTTCAGATTTATTGTTTCCCATCCTAATTAAGTAACTTTCGTCTTTCAGAAATTTTGCCTTCTTCAAAAATGGGTTCCACTCAAAACTAACTTTACTGAACCTCATTTTAAAATGCAGGATGACCTCTAGGCTGACCTACCCATAGCAGATGCAGCACTAGTGTGAAAGTAGGGATGGTGACCACAATAAGAAGTTCCTATGCAACATGTCACAGAGTATGCACCATAAGAAATTATGTTAATAAGTGGTTCAGGTCTTGTCGCTCAGTGATTCTACATCTGTTCTAGCTGAAAATGCTAAATAAATGAACTAAATCGCTGAAGTGTGATGAAACAGAGCAAGCCACTGATATGAGTCCTACGGAAGTCCTGTAACCTAATGCTCTATTTCTAGAAATGGTCTGGTCTGTGAAAAATAAGGGTAAAGTTTTCCCAATGTCAACCTATGCAGTAGGAATCTAGTTTAGAGGTGCCTGAATAATACAGACTTTGCATCTACCTAATCTTTCTCCATGTCTTTTTATATGCCAAAAACCCTTTAACCAACCAAGAAAGCCTCCAGAGTTTTTAAGTTGCTGTTCTGACTTCTAGGTGGAGCTAGACGATGTTCTTCACCTGACTTGAGGAGTGACTGAAATATCAGATTGATCTCTTAATATTACTAGTAACAGCATATCTGCACACAACTAGGATGTAGCCCTGAATAAACTATTTTTCTTGCCCCTTCAAAAGATAGCTTCAAAAACAATACAAGAAGCAACTGGAATTGACTCTTTGGATATTTCTTCGAAGAGCAATGTGCAGATAAATACACTTATATGTCTGAGCTAAAAAGCTGGGGGAAAAAAACAGAAGAAAACTCTTCTCATGTGCATGTTCTCTACTTTCATTCCCTTTTCCCCACAGCTCTCTAACTTTCTACACGCTGTAAGCTATTTGCAGGTCATGTCTATCGTACATGGAAGTTAGTAGATCTAGGACCTCACACAAGCTTTTTCTGGCAAGTCCATCTCTCCACCATGTTGATCTTCAGTCTCTTTTTCAGTTGGGATTAAAGCAAGCATAATAGGAGACCTGTCCATAGGACCACAACTCTACTATAAGTATGTATACTTTGAGCTCTTACAACTTGTCTTCTAGCTGGTTTTGAGCCAGAATGGTACACATTTCCAGAACTTTCTCCACAAGAAATATTAATTTGCATTTTTTTTTCCCTGACGTAAAAGCAAGGATTCTTGCACGGTTACACATAGCCAGCAATAGAGTGTTCAGAAAAACAACAGTTACCGGATTCATGCTGAAACCAGAGTTGTAACACAGAGTTACTTTCTTCTGGGGGTAAGTGGCAGGATTGCATGGGAAGCTATTCAAACTCCCCTCTGGGGAGGGGCTGGGGAGCTGGGCCTTGCCGTGGTGCGCATGGACAGAAATTACCACATTATTCACCTGTGTGTGTTTTTGACAAATCGGTCTCCCCTGTGTTAGCCATGTTTTAACATGGCTCTTTCTCTGAACCACTCACCACCAAAATAGATGGACAGAATGTGTGAGAGCACGCAGCTGAACTGACTGTGCAAAATTCCTCATCCTTTAAGATCCAGCATTAGGAAGCAGCAACATTTTTCCACTTCAGCAGGGCCAAAAAATCTGCAATCAGGGTGAGGACAGTCGACTCCTGTTTCAAGACCAGGCAGTGCATCCCGTGAGCCCTGTTGGGTTAAGTGCTTTAGGGAGACCAAAGGTGACGCTGACCCTGCTGGGAGGAGCTCACCATCAAGATCCTTTTTCCTTTAACCTAAAAGCTTTCACACAGTAATTGTGTTGAGAAACGTACAATAATTGATCTTAAATGAAACAACAAAGGAAGACATTCAGATGAGAAATAATCTCTAATGGCCTGAATACGATCGGTAAGTATCAAAGTATGATAACACGTTGTTCTTGGGAAGTCTTGCTTCCTCCGGACACATTAAAAACAGGCTCTCCTGCTGTGAAGTGTGCCTAGGCTGATGGCAAAGGCAGCCTCTGACTGATACGCAGAGCCTTCATTCAGTCTCATCTCCCACGTTTGCAAAACTCTATGATAGTACTTGCTGGCAGTCCGAGTGCAAGCAGACCCCAGAGAGGCCCTGCACTGGTATCTGATGAGACCCAAGAGAGACATTTGCCTTTGCATTACATCTAACCATTTAAAATCTTTTCACTGAAATTATTTTTTCTCCCGCATTAACCTAACTTCAGACACTGAATTAATATTTCAGTAATTTTGTAGTTTACCTGAAAACCGCTCCCTTACATTATTCAGTATTTCCCTTTGAAAATTCAAAACTTCACAAAATTAGGAGGCAGTGACCTCAAGAAGACATAACTTGCTGGAAGTCACTCCTGTTCCTGATTGATCGTTACAAATAACGCAGTCAGAAGTCTGCGATTGAGTAGCTGAACAAAAAAAATCCTAGTACATCTCATTATTATCTACTAAGGCTACGGGGAAGCATGTAGCTTGCTTCTCTATATAGTATTGCAGGAAAAAAAAAAATCAGTTCTGAATTAGTATTTGCCATCCTTAAAATTCCAGCAGATTGACATAGGACACAGCAGAAAAGATAAAGTTCTTGGGAATTCATGATCACAAATTGTCAATTTAAAGAAGGCAATTTCCTCAGTGCTCAGTTTGTGTGTAGTGCAGGCATACACTCGGAGGCCTGGGTATTCTGTACACCTTCTCAGAGCTCAGAAGCATTTCCAAAGAAACCAGTTATAAAACAATTCACTTGGTTGAAGACTGCAGCTGAGCAGGCTTAGGGAGCCAAGATGATAACTGAATTTGGACAGAACTGCTCAAACACTGAGAATTTACTTTGATTCTTATGCCCTAATCAGGAGAAGATCTGAAGTTACTGCACAGACTAAGGTGAACAGTATTCAGAAGCTGTTTGCTTTGTTCTTCTATCTTTCCCATAAGAACAAAACCAGAAGTGATATCTATATTAAAATGATGACAGAACATATCCCAAAGAATTAAAAAAAAAAAAAAAAAATCTTGCATGTCTGGGGCAATTTTTTTCTTTATCTTTGAGAAACAGTTACACTAGAGTTGTTCTATGTAATTTTTAAAAATAAATTTATATTTTTTTGCGCAGAACAATGGCTTCCTATGTTTAGGAAGCACTCCTGCTGCCACAGATACTTAGAAAACCATGCCCTTGCTTTAATGTCAAACAAACAAAACACCACAAACCCACATAATAAAAAGTTAACACTGAACAGGAAGATTTCTTTAATTTTTCCCAAAGAATTCTAAGTAAGGGAAGTTGAAAAGCCACTTAAATTACTTCCATCTGGGTAGTCTTTAGCATATTTCAAATCTACCAGATTTGTATGCTTTATCATTACTCCCCCTACAGCTCACAGAAACTGAGCTCACAGAAGTTGTTCAATTTCTATTAATGATCCCCAGGTAGCAGCAGAGTGTTTCTAGCTAGTTTCAAATTCCAGATCTGAGCGAGAGACCAGTCAGGCTGTCTCACTCAAAATGATAACCTTTTTGAGGCACGTTTTCATGCCTGGCTCATGAGATCTAAAATGTTGACTCTGGTCAACACATCAGCATGCAAAATTAAGTGAGTCTGATTGCTCTCCAACTTAAAACAAAGAAAATCAGGGGTAATTGCACCCCAGGGGAATAGATGTTCAAGTAAGAACTGATGTTGCACAGAACTAGAAAAAGAAAAGGATGAGTATTATCTCTGCCTCTTTAAAACAAAAATCAACCAATTGTAGATAAATTTTATACCATGTTGCACTGAAAGGTCAATGACTTTTACTTATATGATACTTCTTATTTAATTTTTTCTAAAAATCAAATCTTCAAGTTACCAGGTTTGCTAAGGTTCCTGAACGTTATCTTCATTATTTCAATTTAATTTGTTACTATTTCAGTCCAGGTACTGCCTCTTGTGCTCCTGTTCCAGCCCTTTCCCGACGCTGCCAAATTACAAGATTGATAAACTCTTACTGATCAGATAAAAATACTTACTTTTTGAAAATTACAACTGTAACATCTTTCCATGTATCAAAATATGTATTACAAATCCCAAAATACTTTTATTTCTGACATCCAAGAACTAGAATGAAGGCCCTGCCCACTGAGAAGACTCAATGAAAGAGCATTTGGGATTCAGTCATTTCTACTCTACAATAATGCAGCTGTAATTCCGACAACAAAATAGCTGTCGAAATCATTAGTAATCCAAAGTTGCTGAAAACAGGAGGGAAAAACTGCATTATTTTCTTACTTTAGGTAATTTGAACAAGATCAAAGTAAAGATTTTAAGGCACTAACACCAACATTGCCATGCTAATCTATAATATTTTTAGTAGTAGTGTGATTTTAGGAAAAAAATATAGGCAAAAGCTAGAACTGTCTTCTCCCTCCCCCAATCCAACCAACTGAAAAAAGCAAAAACTAAGTAAAAACAAATCCAGTTTTAACACAATGTTTAGAAACAGCACACTGGGAATCATTGCAATATTATAAAATCATATCTACGGTATTCACAACACGAAGATTTTAGAAACCAGGAAACTTGGGGTTTTTTTAAACGCAGTAGATCAGAACACTCAAAAAGTTGTTTACCCTTATGTATTTGCTAAATGAATTAGTTATGCCTTTACAGCTAAGCCGAACAATTCAAACAAAAATAAAACTACTTCTTTTTTTTAAAATCCTGAAGTGTGTTGGTAGGCGGAAACCTAAGGACTTTAACTGTCTGATCAACCTCTGAAGGATTCCCATAATTCCTAGAAATCCATAAACACACACCCAGTAGCAATTTTTTTAAAAAAGAAAAGTCTTAGTAAGTAGAAGAAATAGACAGAATAGCTTTAAAAAGAATATTTTAAAATAAATGATTAATAAAAATACCAAATACTGCAAAGATAGGATTAAAGAAGTCATTTGGTTTTGTACATAATTATTTCTGATTTTTTAGGAAACTAAAACATGAGCAATCCTGTATCTATCCTGCTTTCCCTGACCTTTCTGGTCTGGGAAATGTATTCTGCAGAAATGTATTCTGGATTTATTCTATCATCTGTGAGATTGGAAATGAAATGCTGCATTTGATCACAAGCATCAAGCAGTAAGCCAAGCAGAAGATACATAAGCATACATGGTCTGTTGCCCACTGTGATTGAGCTGGAGGAATCTGAGAGCAGGACCCTGGTTTTATACACAATACAAAAACATACACGCATGCACAGAACACAGAAAGGCATCAAATAACAAAGGCAGTTTTGATTCAGGCAACTTTTCTTTTTTTTTTTCCTTTTGGTTTGCTTTTTAAAAACACATTTTAAACGGTAAAAAAAATCAACTGCACAGACTAAGAATTAAGAAAATGAAAGCCCATTTCCTTATGGTGGGCCTCTTTCAAATCTTATTGAAATGTATGTAAAGACTCCATTGTGTTCTGTTTTCATAGTAGAAATAAACACTTAGGGTTACAGGAAATAGATAATTACAGACATGAAATACATTTTTTTAATTTATTTATTTTTACCAAAGTGTAGCTATAGATCATGAAAACAATCAAGTAGTTATTTCTGATATTGGGACATCTTAAAGTTTTTTAAAAAATAATTTAAAGAAGACCAGAGACAACAATTGATCATTCTTTCAAAGGCAGAACGAATAGAAATTGCTCATGAACAGACCAGTCATATCTCTAAGTCCACTCGGTTCCCATTTCATTTTCCTTCCATAGTAATGCCAGCATTTCTCACTCATCTGCCACTGGATGCCTCCTACTGGAAATATGGATGGTTGCCTTCACCTATCATCTACTGATCAACAACTGTCCCTGGTGCACAGATTAGCAAAAGAAGCTGTAAAATTAAGTTGCTACAAATCATCCCTATTCTTCCCTTCCCTTATTTGAATGAATCTTCTTGAAAAAGAACCTTCTCCACAGTTTTGCCTTTTACCATCTGCCTTTAAAAACTCACGTGTACGATGTATACGCTCATCTCAGGACCTCATGACATGGGTGCAAACGGTTCCAGGTGTCCTATGTAACTTGATACATGGTATGTTATTTATTTGCATTAAATTATTATTAATGTTTCAGTCTTTGCGAGTGTATCTTTTTATGAAAAAATCCAAACAATTTTTTAAGTTACTGAGACTATTCTTAGTCCTATTAGGCTGTAGAACTCAATTCCTTTAGTAAATGCACTCCTAATTATAGAGAATGTAGAAGAAAATTACTTAATACATTTGGCAAGCCCTTAAAAATCACACAAAATAGCTTTCACCATGAAAAATAAAAATGTCAAATCCTGAAGGATCACCAGATACTGAATGATAGGTAGTTTTCATGTTTGGAGCATTGAAAGCTATGATAAGCTGAATCTGAGCAATTTGGGGATAGAAGGTACTATGCCAGGAGAAGAAAGAAATATTATTGAGGGAGATTGTTAAAAGAAAAGTAATTTCACACAGAATCGACCTAGTGGCTTGAAATGTCAGAGACTGTGAAGCTGGTTCACTACTGTCTTTTACCAGATTTAGTAGCATTAGATTTGAAGAAATTGAGTGCAAAATGTTGAATGAGAGCCTTATACAGCAGAGTATGACACATGTCTTGCAGAGGTATAAGATGCAGAAAGCTGGAAAACCATTTCAGGACTAAAAGAAATACGGATGAGCTCAGTACAGGTGAGGTATTCAGACAGAACAAACACCATTAAAATTCTACTGTGTATTAAGTAGACAGGCAAGATAGCCATTGCATTTCTCTATCCCACCTATAAAGTGGCGTGTGTGAATACAGCAAGGTTAAAGTACAGAAATAAGTTATAAAGACTTCACACACGACTATCAGATGACTGATGAGGAATGTATGTGCAAATACATAAGGATGGCTTCAATTTTTTCAACTAGTAGCAACATTTTGCTGTCCATAGAAAACTACTATTTGTAAATGTGTATTGAAATCTTAAAAGCAATCTACACATTTTTTTTCCCAAAACCACATGCCCTAGTAAAGCTGAGAAGGGTTAAAGACATAAGCATTCCTGAATTGGGACAGAGTTTGCACGGACTCTGCTAGTCCTTTCAATGTCATTTACTCAGGCTAAAATAGAGGAAGATGCAATTTACTAATTATATGAACAACTTATTTCCACATAAAGCAACTTCTTTTTTTTGTTTGTATCCATGAAAAACTCTGAAAATCAGAGATCTCTGAAAGTCAGATCTAATATTACTCTCCTTGTAAAAGAATGTATAGGAAATCATATGGTCATTGCAAGTGAGAGCCTCAGCCAGGCTGCGTGTGAGTACACAGTAACAAGCTTTACATCATTATCAGCAGCACGTTTTCTGATGTGCAAATATGTCCCACAGGTTTGCACGTAGAAGGCGAGGTTGATGAGATCAAACAGCATACAGGTTTGGTCACGTCAATTTGTAGCAGCAGTAGCATGAACACCCTCTAGTATCGCAGCTTCATCTCAAAAATAGGAGAGCTGGTACAAAAAATTACAGCGGCTTGCACATTCGTTTGCGTTTGCTGTCTGCCTCAGGTGCCCAGCAGACACCGTCCTGACAGCACAGTAATATAGCTTGTGCTGAATTGGGATTTATTGCTTTTAACAACAAACTTTTAAAACTGCCCTTTACAATTTGTTTTGCTTTGTTATTTTAAGTATCAGCAACTTAGCTAAAAAAGCTCTTCCCAACTTGCACAGCTCAAAAAACCCCGTAAGATCTCTGTCTAAGGTTGGACTTGTTCAGAAACTCTCAGGGAAGAAGTTAAGGTATCTATAAAAAAGATATGCATGAGTTTTAACTCCACAATAATTCTTTCTTCATAAAAGCTATGCTACCGAAAATAGCATATGCAACTCTTTACTCTTGGTAATTGTGTACCAAATAATTGTATTTAACAGAGAAAGAAGCTGGTAGAGGAATGCTTACACCTTAATGAGGTATATATAAAGTGACTGAACGATCGAATTGCTTATTTCAAGAGTATAAATATTTTATGTTTCCACCCAAGTAGTGTTCAGCAGAAGTTGTTTTCTCTTGAAGTCTGGGCGACTTTTGCAAACTCCTGCCACATTCTAGCAAAGTTGAATGTGACAGAAGACATGGATTACTTTTGTAAATGAAGAGCGCCGAGCAACCAGCAGGCTCTCCTGAGCACGGTGTTTGTTACAGATGATCCAATAAAAGCAAAATAAGCTGAGGGGAGCAGCTGTTCAAACTGTCAAAAATGCCATACACCATTCACATTGTTAGGTGAATATTTTAAGGCAACTGTAGGAAGCACTTCTGTTGGTGGCTAGTTTCTTTTCTCCCCACTAAGTGCAGTTCTTAAATACACTCAAAACAGCCTAATCTGCCTAGCTGGAGATGTGTTCAGTGGCAGTCCCTGCAGCAGCTCCAATACCTCTGTCCTAACTGCTTTTCCTTCTCACCATTCTGTAGGCAGCTCTACCTAGAAAACGCAGTGCAAAGAGCATCCTGCGGGACGATGGGTGTGCAACTCCCCCACAGTGGGAAATCCTTCACAGAGGCAGAGCTATTTAGAGGCCTTGTAGACATGCTCTGTAACCAATGCTTTTGGGTCCCTTTGTAACACACAACAGATTTCTAGATTGTGCTTTTAACAACTCACAGCCCACTTAAAAGAGATTTTCTTCTCTCTTTCAAACTTCTGTGGTTGTTCAAAACAGTAAAAATGATCCATGCATAGATGATAAGAGACCGAGACAAAGGAAAGTGTTATATAGGCGTTGATGAAATGCTAGCACTCACCTGGGCTGAGAGAGTCATTTAGATGGAACATTTCTTCAATATCTGTAATCTGAGACCAATTATATTGTTTTCTTCAACTCCAGATGGTGAAGTTGTAAAAAAAATGAAAATGATACCTGACTGTGGTACTCTCTTCCCCAGTAAATGCAAACAGAACTATACTCAAAGTACTTCTACTGCGCAAGTTTTATGAAGAATTATACAACATGAGATACTCAAACTCCTCTTACTAGTCACGTTAACGAGTGTGTAGGTAGGAGGGGGTGTTTGAAATAGTACACTGCATTCAACTTAAATAACAAATTCCAGACAAGAGTACTGAAACATTAGTTGAGGAAAAGTGCCTAAGGACAGTACGTTTTCACAACGTGTATAGTGTCTTAAGATACACGCCCTGAACTGCTCATCAAACAGACTTTCTATTAACCACGAGTGAAAAAGGCAGTATTGTCTGGAGGAATAAGCACAGGACTAGGAACCAAGAACACAAATTCTAATTCTACCTTTCTCTTACTTTTCTAGGGTCAAACCAGTTAACCAGTCTTAACAGCCTTTGCCTGTGCTTAGCGAACAGTCCCAGAAACATCTGGTTGAAGAACTGCCCCTTCTATCTAACCAAAGGCGTTCTGGGATATATAGCATTTTCACAAGGACAGCTCAATAAAACTTCAAACAGAAGATAAATTGAGGAAAAATTATTTACTTTATGTGTAAGTGAAGGAATTCTTTGAAATTTTTCTCTTTCTTGTCAGCTTGATCTTACACCGTATAATGTTTTACGTTATTTCACACATGTTGTACATCTACCAAGTTAAAAAGACTGTAGTTCTAAAATGGCAAAAGTCAGGCTCATAAGACTGTGCAATGAGCTTTATGAATAGGATGGATGAAACATTCATTTGATATCCCCTGTGCTTTAATCCACTTAGTCTTTCTTCTTTCTTTAAAGAACAGTTGCAGCTAGATGACCAAAAGGCCTGGAGTATAAAATTGGATTAATATTTTAGTTAACGTTACTGTCATATGAGATACATGTCAATATAAATTAAGAATTAAGTTACATGAAAACACTGATAGGATTCTAATAAAACTACAAAAGCAATGACATGAACACTTAGGTATAATGCTGTGGGCCTGATATGAGCAGCCTGAACTTAACGTAGGAAAATGGAATGACGTTAACATGGCAGAGGACAGACAGTACTATTGCTTGCTAACATGCAATCGCGATAGAAATATTTTAAAAGTGTCCATAGTAAATAACTGTATTGGAGAGTGATGTAAATTTTATCTCCAGGTTACAAAACTATTTGTTGGGCAGAGGGGAGAGGGAAGGCTCTCCCCTTTACTGCATTACAAAACCCAAACCAAATATAATACTTAGAATGCACAATGACATCATTGCTTTAGCTTGTTTTTGTTACAGACTAAATCTTCTGGGCTTATCTATACACCTAAGTGATATTCCTCTCCTTGCAGGCAATGAACAGTATGAAGAGATTTATCGGCACTTTAAGGAAAGCTTTTTTCTACCCCGGGATTTTGAGACTTCATTAACACAGCAAGCATATTTCAGCCCTTGTCTTAACAGTTGCTAATCTTCAAGATTCATACGGGCTAAGACATAACAACAGAGCTTATGCAAGTCACTCAGCAAGGAAGCTGCAATGGCGTATACCTTGGGGCTTTATTTTATTGTGGAACAGCCAAGTTATGGCAAGGCTGTATTGCCCTACAATTATGCCAAGAAATGTATGCTTCCAGAAGTCAACCACAATTCTTAGTGTTCAATCGCAGTCCTTAATGAAATAAATACCAATTACATTACATTTGCCAAAGTGTGAAAAAAAATAGACATTTAAAATGCTAATTAAAAAGGAAAAACAGACCAATGATGCATTTAATATTTCAAGACAGAAGGTTACTAATACTAGGTAAGGCCCTGACACTGGAAAGTCATCTGTTTTACTTTCAAAGCCCTACTATAAAAGGCATTGCTATGAGTTTTATACTAGGCAAGTATTTAATCACATTTTTTCAAAATAACACGCATAGATATTGTCTGTGAAAATTCCATTAAATTGTTTAAAAGGCAATATAAATGGCATTTTAGATAACTTCTAATTTGACAGAGTCTGTGTTGGTCTCAATTATCTAGTTGTAATTATAACTGTTTAAAAAACAATTTTTTTTCTGTAAGAAATTCAACAGTTCAAACAATCACAACAAAAAACAATTTTTAAAAGGATTTTTTGAAAAATCCATTTTATATCTCAAGACAAATGTCCAATTTTGATAATGTTTAAGTATTTACTTCTGAAGTCAACATTTTTGACGTCTACACTAATTTAGAATATAACCTTTTATATTTAATCCAATTTTTATATTAAAAGTATAAATTGCTGATTCTGTTAAAATACTCTTCAAGTTCCTCTTCATGTTATTCAAATACTTTTCCTTGAAATTGCAATATTCCCTCTTTCAACAAAAACATTATTACTTGAAACCTTTCCATTGGATTTTTTTTTTTTTAATACTCATTTGAGATTTAAATATTCTTCCTAAAGGCAAATAAGTGAGGGTGGCTAGAAGTGAAATAATTATTGCTTACTAATAGGACCTGCATCAAATATGGTTTTATATCAGTGTAATGGCACTAAATCACTCTGTATATAAGCAGGTTGGAATGGAGTGGAGTGCCTATGGGTATGTTTTCCTATATTCAGTTGTCACATCAACTGAAGGAATGTGTGTGCTCATGTAACACTTCAGAAGATTCTTTTTCTTTTTTTTTAAGCAGAATTAAGACTGGAGTCATTGAAGCAGTACAAGACGGGAGAAAATTGAATTTTGTGCCCTGGAATAATGCATGTGGTTTTCAGTGTGACAGTCAAAGCTGTAAAGTGAAATGCAGGAGGCATAAAATCTTGATTAGACTAAAAGAAAAACAAAAGAAGTGATAATCCTTTATAATTTAGATTTTCTGTACAAGAGATGAAAAACTACATAAAACAGCATCTGCTCAAGTCTCAGGAGATGGGGATATAAGTATAAGCAATCCTGAGCTAAACTGAACAAAAACTTTGAATAATAGAAGTAAGATTTGACCCATGGTCATTTTAACTGCCTTTTGGAGAATACAGGATACTGTTACTGTACTCTTATGGAGCAATGTTACACTTCCTACAGAAAATGAATCATATAATCCCTGTATTATACTTCCAAAGGCAAAAACAGCTGCCAAAAAGTCATTTTATATTGAAGGGATGTCAGAGTATGACAAATGTGTATACTGTTCCCCAATATTCCACCATGTTTAGTGCCCAACCTTAAAGGTCCTTAAATTAAAGATGCTCCAGTGGCTTCCACTGGCTGAGGAAGAACCAGCAGGTTTCCTGAGTCCCTGAAATCTCAGAAACTTTGCCAAGAATGGCCAATACATAAGTAAGACAGGACTTATTCATGTATGTCTTCTATTCTTGACAATATTAATACCCTGATTTGAGTATAATATTCTGCCTGCAATCTTACTTTCTGCGTTAGTCTTCTGCACAACCATTGTTCTTTACCTTACAGAGCTGATTCATTACAGAAGCCTGTACCAATTGGACCTCACCATTTTATAGGAAATGAAAGGCACAGGATTAATTTAAAAAAAAAAATCCCCAAAATTTCCTTAAACGTGCAAAAAAAATAGAAGAGATGGCAATACTCAGGAGAAATTCACGTCTGGAATTCATGCTACTCTGGAGAAATATATAAAACTGCATATATCCATGTTGGAAATAACTGAGCTGGGATATACAGTGTAGAGACTTGAGTGCAGCGTTAACAAATACAACATGATTTTCAAATTTGAGCATTAATGACTATCCTCTAACCTGTATTTCAGTACTCTACAGGAGGGCCCAGATTCTATGGCATTTTGTTCAACTGCAGGCTGTCATGAAGTGAGTAAGATTTTAGGACACTGAATATCTACCGGGAGCTAGTCAGAGCTGTAGTTCAGCCAACACTAACACATGATATCTTAACCAAAACTATCATTTTGGAACACCCATGTTGCTGAATAACTGCTCTCAAGTTGCAGGATCACGGCATTTTCACTCCTGTACATTCCAGCTTATGTTGAAAGCGATAAAGTCCAGGATCTTTTAGAAACAGATGTTTTCTTGCTACCTTTGTCTTTTCCACAGAACGTACTGTTCTCTCAGATGAAAAAAAATCTATTTTGCAGCAGACTGCTTGTGAGAGAGTACAACTCTTAAAGACCAACTGTACCAATGTAATAATTAACTCCTTGGCAAGAAGAATAAAGAGTAATCTATTCATCCCTCATCAAGCAGAAGCTTTTTCATCCACTTTATTGACTACATCATTCAGTTAAATAAGCAGAATTTTCAGGGTTTTTTTGTTAAAAAATATAGGAAATGGAGAAAAGACATAAGGTGTATGGGCCCAAAAGCTTGTCTATTTTCTCAAGCCATGTTAGTTCATCTGACAAAGTGTATTTAATTTAGAATTTTTCTCTTGGATTCCAAATATACATTCAAAGCAGTCATGATTCCACCCTACCCACAAACAAGCACACCATATAAATCAAAGGATTTCTTAGGACTCACAGCATTCCTCTGAAAGCTACATGTTACTTCACAAATCAGACAATGGATACTTTACAAGAACACAATTACTCTCTAATTATCTTTTAACTGAGATAAGGATTAATTAAAACCTAAAGATAACACTTCTCTCTGTAGCAACAGCTATTTTTTAACCCAAATATTTACACTCACTGTATGTGCCTTCATTCTGAGAGACTTGGGATGAAAATGTGAATTCCCTAGAAATGCTGATTTTATCCACGGTTGGTAAGTTTTTGGGACATCAAAATGCATCAGAATTAGCTTTTATGGGCTGCTTTAGCTTTTCCATTACTGGTTATTTGATAGTTGCAAAGGAACTAACTTTTTGCTACATGGAATCTAGCTGGAAGAGACACCCAGCTACAATGAAGACTGGAGCCTGACTTGTGTTCCAACATGAACAATCACTGCTGAGACCCATTTAAATGCCCAGGATGTAATTTTAGCTTTCAGCCATGGCCATTTCTGACACATTTCATGTTTCACCGCCTTACCTGGAGACAGATGTGCGGAGAAGGTGAGTTATTTGTACTTATGTCCAGTAATAAGAATTTCCAAGACAGTCTTCCCAAGTTTGAAACAAATACTTGAACTTTCAATTCACAGAGTTACTACTGAACTGTTTTAAGTTATCACACAATTATTCTGTCTGAATAATCAGTCACATACTAACATCTACTTGCTTTAGTCACAGAAGTAGTTCAACTGCAATAATAATGTCATGAAAACCTGAATTTGGCCTAATATTAAGACTCATAAAGCTGTATCACTCAGATACGAGCACAGAAGAAAAATGGCCAGGAGAAAAACACTTCCAGACATTTTACTGACATGGCAGGTAAGCCAAGTTGTAGCTGGCTTGAGTCAACACATCTGTAAGCAACAACACAGACTGCCTGCAGCTGAGCAGCAGATTCAAAACATAGCCAAACTCTCGCTGATCACTATGAATGAGATACAGATACCTACACAATCTGGGAACAAGATGTAGAAAATAAAATATGAATGATACAGCTAAGTAATCCACACAGACACCTCTGAAGAATGAGCATTTTTAGAACATTCTGCTGTTTCTTCATTTTCAAGTAGCATTTACTTGTGAAGTTAATGTTATGCTTTTTCTACAGAATGTGATGTTATTTTACTCCTATAAATAGGCTAGTCTTTCTCCATTCTGTAACATTAATCCATTGGAAAAGTTGCAACACTTGCTTTTGCATTAAAATGATTGTATTGACCTGAGAAGTCAGGTCTTGGACTCACCAGGATGAGAGCAAAGCAGAAAGATCAAAATCTTCTACCCCAAAAATCCACTGCATATACCCCTTTGCTACATAACAGAGATAAAAATCATGCACAAAGGCTTTGAAGATCCTCTCTAGTGGTCTACAGAGCTTGTTTGGTTCACAGAGATAGATGGATCCATAACTTCAAAGCAGACAAAATCAGTCAAGTACCAAGTTATTGCCAAGGACAACACACTGTTCCCTGCCTTTTTGTGTGTCTTTTTTTAGAAAGCCACTTAGCCTGAGCAAGTGGAAGCCCTGCAGCTCACTAATTAAAATTGTCTTCTGATCTTAAAGGAAGAGGAATTGTATTTATAAGCGATCTTGTTTATCCTCACATCTCACAAGTGACAATGAGGGGAAAGAGAAGCATGTGGAAAATAAATTTAGTTCCATAGAAACACTCAAAAAACTTGGGGAGGAAAGGGAAGATATATTACCAAATGGAAATTAAAATTCATAAAGCATTTAAGAATACATTTACAGTGATGCTAACCTAGTACAGGACATATCTTTTGACATATTGTAGCACTGCCTAAACATGATCACAAATTTTTAGCTCCTATTGCACTGAAGTGTAATAATGGATCAGGCTCTCCTATTACTTACTGTTAGTAAAGCAGCCAGCAGCTGGTATTTGTTTATACAGAGATTTTTCATTGTGGACTTGATGTAGTTGTTGAAAGGTTGCTATTTAGAAATTGTTTAGTACAGGTTGCTGTTTAGTACTTAAAAAAAAAATTGATCTGGTTATGATACATCGATTCACAGGATACCTTGGATAGCTTTATGAGTCACTGTATGTTTTACAGATTCTACTTTCTTACTAAATCAATGAAGCCCTTGTGCTTTCAAAAGCTATTCTGATGGAGCTGTAGGTTTTCTTCCTTGTGTTCTCCAAAATGAAGAAGAATCAAGTCTGTCTGATTGCTTAGGTAAGTGTCTGTTCTGATAGTATTCAGGACATCTGGAAAACGGTGAATTTTATTTTAGGGGATTTAGAGCGGATAGAAGAGTCAAACATGAGGTACCTGAAATTTAGCTGTATAATATCTGTGACATTTGTGCTCCATTACCAAAAGGCTAAAGGGATAATAGAAAGAGTGGAAACCTTCTTCCAAAGCACATCCATATCATTCATTCCACTTTGTTTCCATCCAGTTTAAGTAACACAATATAGTATTTTAAGGTGAAATTCTATCACTTTATTCTGTTACTAGTTAAGGAGCAGTATGAAGAATGGCTTAAATGTTAGACACTTAGTAACACCGAAGTCGATGAGTACTGAAATTACGTGTTAGACTGAAAATTAGACCAGGAAAAAAACTGTGATCATTTAATATGATCTCTGTGATATCAGGCCAGCAATTGCATCTGTAAGGCTGACTGGCTTGTATACATGTGCAGCTACACAGTAAAATTTATTTTGAATGCTTGTTCCAAAGCTATGTGAACCATGCTTGGAAAAATCAGTTCCGTGTTTGGACAAACTGGGAAAATATTTTTGTATTTTCTGTATTGGTAAACATATTTGTGTTTTACTGAAAATACTTGCAGCATCGTCTTCTTTCAATAGATATTTCTGCTTAAATTTTTTCTGCTGCCTCTCCAGCTCAGTAGGGAGGAGATTTAATTATTCTGTTTTCATTATGTATCACCTGTAAGTGAAGGGAGACTTTATGCTTCTCTGTTGGATGGGATGGGAAGCAATAAATGGTATGCAATCTAAGATGGACAATATCCATGAGGCAGAGGAGAAGATATTTCTCATTGTAATTTTTCATTCTTCCTTTTTTTTAACAACAACAAAATTTTCAAACCCCAAAGGACAGGTTGATTCTTTGTGTATGGAAAACAGAACAGAGAATAACCTGCTCTGAAATAAGCCAGACATTTCCAGACTTGTTTTGAAGACAATAGATCATACTGTTGACAAATAGCCTATAGAGTATAATGAGAAACCACAAAAAGTTACTGTGGAAAAGGCGGCAAATGTTTTACAGTTTTTAGATTCCTACTAATATGTATAATCTTTTATTCTGTGCTACATTCAAGCTTATCTGCAACAGAAATCTGCAGCAGAGAAAAAGTTCATTTTTACTTTAACAGAAAGCTCTGTA
Organism: Fulmarus glacialis; assembly: GCF_000690835.1. Taxonomy (NCBI): domain Eukaryota; kingdom Metazoa; phylum Chordata; class Aves; order Procellariiformes; family Procellariidae; genus Fulmarus; species Fulmarus glacialis. The sequence continues at coordinate 18,462 of NW_009213906.1, forward strand.
TATTGTTTTCTTTTTCAAAACACTATCCAGGGCTGACTAGTGATGGCAAGCCTGTTTTTTAAGAAACGCACCAGAATCTCGCAGTGACTTTATACTGCAGCCATTTGCATTGCACATTATCATTCTGCCTTTTGCAATACTTACCATTCAGTGGGAGGAAACAGAGGATTGAACTAGTTCACATAAATATTACACAAAAGGCAATACTAACAGTCATATCTTTTTTGCATTGAAAAATCTTTGGCATTTTTTATTTCACCCAAGTAAACTGTGAAGAAATACCAAAAGGTCTCTTCCTTTATGTGTATTTCCTAATTGCCAAGATTTATCTCAGCTTCAAAAAACCTTAAAAAAACCCCCAAAAATCAAAAAATAAATAACAACAGCAACAAGCAGATGAAAGTGAATGCAAACATTAAAAAAAAAAAGTTCTACAGTCAAAATCTGATGGGTCAGATTCTTTTATTATGTGCTGCTACTAAAGAGGCCAGCAGCTGCATATTCCTTAGTATAGAGATCTTATTGTGGGCCTAATGTAGTTGTTGAAAGGCTTCTGCTTAGTGCTTAGTGGAAAAATAATCTGATAATGAGACACTGATTCACAGGATGCCTTTTAGTCACTGTATGTTTTACAGATCCTACTTTCTTATTAGATCATTGAAGCCCTTGTACTTTTAAAAGCTTTCCTATTTCTGCTGTAGATTTTCTTCCTGTGCTGAGCAAAATGATGATGAAATTAGAAGTATGCGATACAATTTTGCAGAAATTGTTGAAATAAACAAGATGCAGAATCTAAAGCATCTACTGCAAAAGCAAAACGAAGAGCTATACAAATTTTGCCTGGAAGCTCAAATTACTGATTTTCTTATGGGCATAGATAAAATTAAGGGTTGTTTTGGGATTTTGGAGGTTTTGTTTTGTTTTGTTTGGTGGGTTTTTTTAGAAAGTAAGCAAATCACTGAACTTCTTTGGGCCTTACACAGCCAGTTTGCCAACTATCAGTAATAATGCGTAGTTATCTCATAGGACTGTGAGTCTAACACATAAATGGGAAACTTCTACTTCATACTGATGTACATGTTTTCCCTAATTAGAAAGTCCTTATAAGATACTCAGTGTTGCATAAGCATGCTTCAATGGGAAATTATTCTTTTCACCTAAAATGCGGGAATCAGGAGGCTGAAAGTGTACCTGCAAGGGAGAAATGCATTCACATAGTAGTAGGAATGGATTAAAAACCAATGTACTCTCAGGAAATCTCAGTGCTGCCTCCAAGTGTGTACTTCTTTTACTCATTAACTTATCAATAGCTACACCTTAGAACCATTTAAAATAATCTAGAAATTATTCATCTGAGTCCATCAGTTCACAAAAAGCAAGACTACCCTTAGGAGACTGAGCTGCGGTTGTGCAGGGCTGATATTTACACAATGTGATCCTCTTTTGGATGGGATGGATCTTGCCAAATGCTTGCGAGTGTACATCAAAATTCAGCAATCTGTTCATTCCCTGAGATACTGCTTGGAGAAGGTCTGACTTCTGGAGGGTAGTCAAAAAGAAGCAGGAATAATAGAGATGTGTTCCTTAGGCAGTTGAACTACTTTCACTATTCATCTTCATCCCACCCAAGCATATGGCAATAGGCAGGGTCAGCCCTCGGGTATATGCAAGTGGCTGGAAAGTGTACCAGAAGAGAGTGAGCCTGAACATACGCTGCAAACTAGAAGAAAGGTCCCGTGATTCCCTTTCACGTTAAGGACAGCTCCTGACATGTACTTTTATGTGACAGAATCAAGGAGTTTCTGTTCACCAGCAACGATGCTGAAGATGGGAGGTGGGTAAAGAAAAGATGGGAGAAACATTCTTCTGTCTCACTCCATGTGATTTGAGATTCTACCTAAGAAGCTTACTGGAAAACCTGATGCCAAATCATCTGTTTGCTAACTTTTATGATCCTCAAGGTGTCCAATCACTTCTGAACCTTCACTTTTTTTCAGGCATCTCTTAGCGGTCATTGATCTGTAACTTCCCTTCATACACAGTTCTCCTGTTATATTTTTTTCCTTCAAGAAAATTGAACAAGATAAATTTGTTTCCTCAATGCAGATAATCTACTTTCAGGGATAAGCTACTGGCAAACTGGCCACTGGCAACAGCAGGATGTTTAGAGTTGCTACCGAATCCGCTGGTGTATTTTCTTTCATGCTACGTGTGCTTTGGAATACCTGGCAAATGCAACATTATACACTGGGGCTTAATGATTTTTTTTTTTTTTCCCAAATCAAACTTGGAATGATGATTAGCCAAATAGCAAAATTCAAACCAATTTTTTTTTTTACTGTCTTTATACTCATAAAAAGTGGGTTTTCCAATCCCAATTTCCTAGACTTCTATGATTAAATATCAAAAATTTTTAATACTACTTAGGACCATCAAAGAAACAAAAGTGTGTTTCTATAGCATTATCTTATGTATTTCCAGTCCCAAAGTTATCCTATTTTTGTGCATTTTAATCACTGCGTTTGCTACATCATGTGTTCTAGGCTAGTATAAATCATGTGATCTAGTAATAGTAACCATAAATCATAGTTAAAAGACTGTCCCTGCTTTAGTTTTGTATATCCTTAAAACAGTGTAAATAATTTTGATTCATTGAGCCTCATTCATTTAAGACTTTCCTCAGTATTAGTTACAAGTAATGTATAACAGAGAACATACTATTAAAAACTTACAAGGGTCAGAATCTGCCAGTTTTACTCATGCTGAATAAAATCAAACTTCCATAAATAGTCCTTTTCATGTCAAGGGGCTATCTGAAGAATGAGGTCTTAGGGTAAGAAAAGAAAATTTGAAGCAAACAAGCAACAAACAACAAACTCTGTTTGCAGCCTATACACTAGTCTGGGACTTTGTTGGAGTAAACCAGTATACTCTGCTAATTGTTAAGTGGATTATTCTGACTTCCACCCCCAGCTGACTGTGCTTTATGTAGTTTTGACTCCTGCCTTTACGTTAATTCTTTTTCTTTTTTTTTTTACCTTCATCTTTCTTTCTACTATTTCTAGTTCTTTGCTTTTATCTTATTCTTTCTGACTTTAAATTCATTTTATCTTTCTTGCTCCCCACCTTTAAAGCTCCTTAAGAATCTTGAAGTTTATTTATTTTGTCTCAGTAGCATTTTACCAACAGAATAGAAGGTGGAATGATTTTGTCAAGAGTTGCTGAGAATTAGTCCTTCATCCATACTTGCAAGCAGGTGCATATAAACAATGACCTTGTATATAAAACCGCTTGCCTCTTCCAGTTGAAGATGTGGAATACAAGGCAAAAAACCCTTGTGTCAAAATAATCTTGATATAATAAAGTACAAAATAAAGCCATTGCATCAGTTCCATCTGCCCCATCGTTTCTGCTCAAGGCAGGTATTACCGGTAACGCTTCAAAACATAGACTAATTTTCTTCAAAATTACTAAAGTAGAAGATTCTGGGCAGAGATGACTGCTTTTTCATTCTTAGACCTGTTTTTGCTCTCTTACCACTTTTATGCTTCATTGATTTCAACATGTTTATTCCCTGCTTACAGTGATGCGAGAGAAGATTCGTCATCTTTAGCAGCTTCTTCAAACATGCAGGACTAGATTAAACCTGGCACTGTAACATGTGTTTGGGGGAGAAAGCTGGCAACTGAGAAGAGTCTTTCTGAGCTCATACAGTTCTGCACAGTGAAAAACAGAAAGGAAAAGTGAAGGCAAAGCAAAGATGTGATGTCTTCTAATATTTAGAAGAGAACGGTGAAATTCATTCCAAAGGAGTACCTCCAAGGATGTTTGAGTATTAGTCCTATTTAAATTTCCTACTCTCAAAAAGATCTGCTTATTTGTTCCAAGACCGAAAAAAGTCACTATCCCAACTGTGTTGTGACCTAATCTGCTGTTCTTTTGCTAGATACCTAGGGAAGAGTTCAAGCCTCCTATCGTTATTCTTAAAGACTTATCTGCAATCCACCTTAAACAAATAATATAATCTATAAAAATACATCCATGCAGCATCATTGTTTAATGAAAATCATAGAATCATACAATTATAGAATGGTTTGGGTTGGAAGGGACCTTTAAAGATCATCTTGTCCAGCGCTCCTGCCATGGGCAGGGACATCTTTCACTAGATCAGGTTGCTCAAAGCCCTGTCCAACCTGACCTTGAACACTTCCAGGGATGGGGCATCCACAACTTCTCTGGGCAACCTTGTCCAGTGTCTCACCACCCTCATCGTAAAAAATTTCTTCCTTTTGTCCAATGTAAATCTTTACTCTTCCAGTTTAAAATAGTTGCCCCTTGTCCTGTCACTACAAGCCCTGGTGAAAAAGGCTCTCTTTGTCTTTCTTATAAGACCCCTTCAAGTATTGAAAGGCCACAATATAGTGTCCTCAGAGCCTTCTCTTCTTCAGGCTGAGTAACCCCAACTCTCTCAGCCTTTCTTCATAGGAGAGGTGTTCCAGCTCTCTAACCATTTTCATGGCCCTCCTCTGGACCCGCTCCCACAGATCCATGTCTTTCCTGTACTGGGGACTCCAAAGCTGGACACAGTACTCCAGGTGGGGCCTCACCAGAGCAGAGTAGAGGGGCAGAACCACCTCGCTCGACCTGCTTTGTAGGCAGCCCAGGATACAATTGGCTTTCTGAGCTGCAAGCACACATTGCCAGCTCATATCCAATATTCCATCCACCAGCACCCCCAAGTCCTTCTCTGCAGGGCTGCTCTCAATCCCTTCATCCCCCAGCCTGTATTGATACTAAGGGTTGCCCTGACCCAGGTGCAGGACCTTGTACTTGGCCTTGTTGAACTTCATGAGGTTTGCATGCGTTCACTCCTCAAGCCTGTCAAGATCCCCCTGGATGGCATCCCTTCCCTCGAGCTATCAAGTGCATCACTCAGATCGGTGTCATCTGCAAACCTGCTGAGGGTGCACTCAATCCCACTGTCTATGCCATTGATGTAGATATTAAATAGTATTGGTCCCAGTATGGACCCTTGAAGGACCCTGAGTGATACAGGCTTTGGCTTCAAATCCACAATTTGTCACCAAGAAACACACAAAATTACAGTCAGCTATACAGCAACGTTGAAATATGGTTAATTAGTTAATTAGGAGGGGCATTTTGGAGCATCCGAATGCAGGATGTCTACTTGAAGCCCTCCCCTCCCTTCACACACGCTGCTTCCCTTTAGAAGGGCGGACAAGTAAGTGCTCCAGAAGGAAGCCGTCACGTGCAGCAATAAATCCCTCGGCCTGTACAACAGAGGGATCAGCACTATGAAGAGCATAGCTCTGTAGTATAAACAAAGCCTACATTTAAATTACTACCAAGGGGGGCTCAACTCCCTTTCTGATGGGGATCTGATGGGTAGTTTATTTGTTACCAAAGTAATACTAACAAGAGCAGAAGAAAGTTGTTATACTTGGAAATCAAAAAAGCTGACCATTATCTTGCCTAGGACCTTGTAGCTTTCTCCTATGCACTTCTTTTTGTGCTCAGCTGGTGTTACCAAATGCAACCTTGTGTGAGCAAGCAATGCATGACAACTCTCCATGTTTTAACTAATGTTCAGTGTGTCACAGCGTTAAAACTCTGTTAAACCTTGCATTATGCTAGGTGTGAAGTAATCTTTTCCCATCAAAATTTCTGAGGAAATACTGCTCTTATTCATCTTGCAATAAACCAAAATTTTTTAAAAAGTTAAAAACTTCTACTGCAAAAGAAACCACCTTCCCCTGAAAACAGACTCACTTCAGAACATTAGATTTGATAGTCAGAGACCTGGAAAGTAGAAGAAAAGACTCTGCTCTGCCTAAATCAGAAGTTGCACATAACTTCACAGCTTCCCTAACTCCCCCAAGTCATGCTGTAATCATGACTGCCAAGATCATTCACCGTTTTGGGAAGGTAAGGGGCAACTATTTTTCATTCTGATTAATAAATCCTGCCCATGCTTCAGAAACCCCATAGGACCTGCTTTGTTGGGGTTTTTTTGCTGAAACTTTTATTCTTCCCTGAAACCATTTGAAGAACTCTCCTGATCTCATTAATTACTCCCAACACATATACAAATCCACAGTTTTCAGTAAATATTTCCAGGGTACATGTTAGATTATTTTTCTAAATCAATTAATGTATTCATGCATATAGGGAAACATTTTATTAGAAAAACCCAGCTTATTTAGTAAAAGTAAAATGAATTTAAATGGCTATATATAAACAGCGCATGCATCTATTCAAATTCATATCTTTTAAATGCATAAGAGAAAGTATCACTATTTCTTTTGTGTGTGCTAGAAACCCTCACAGCATTCTTACATGGAAAGACTTGCAATTGACACCTTCTGGAGCCATAAAATGCCTGGAGTAAGCCAGTGACGAGCTCTAAGCTGAATTTATAAATTATTATTATCCTCTTCAAACATCAGATATTGGGGCAAAAAAGCCCCAACAGTACTATGCAGGCAGACTGACACTATTCAAAAATAAAAGCTGGTAGATGTATGTCTTTTGAAACTGCAACAGAGAATTAATACATTCTGTCCTGACACCATTTTGAGACCTTCAGGCTCATGGAAAGACTTTGAGGGTGATCTTAACATCACTTGAGAGACAGATCTGTGTATGAATGTTTTATTTTTTAATCTGTATCTTCTTTTTAAACTTCCTCTTCCCCTTTGTTCTTCCTCATCAAATTAATGTAGTTTTCAAAGACCTGATACAGTTCCCCATTTAGATAAGCATCCCTGAACCCCAAATCCTCTAGGCTGCATTAGAGTAGTATATGGGCTACCATGACGAAGGAATACAGGAGGAATGAGGGATGTGGAATCCTTGTTCAAGAGTATTTGAAGAAGATGGGAGATAGAGGAAGATAATCATTAATCAGATTGATTTTTTTTTAATGGGTTGTTCAATTTTGGGGAGATCCATTTAAATCTTAGGATGCTTTATCTAACCTTCTTCATCATCTCTTCCATTCAGTACACAATCTAATTCTTTCCTGTCACTGGAACTGGCATCTTCAGAGGTAAAAAGAAACAGAGGGAATAGTATGCCTTTTTCTTTTTCATATTTATGAAGACATCGTAAAAGGATTATATGTGATTTGGACTTCGAGGCTCATGATAACAGAGTGCACTGCAAAAAGCTTCTTTTGATGAATATAAATGAATTGACTGTATTTCCCAGCCAAACAGAAAAACATCATCATGCTATGCAAAATTACTTCCGATTGTTTGTCTCTGAACTGTAAGCTCAAGTCAGTATCAACACTTCACACTTCAAATTGGCTTTCTATTCTTAAAACTAAACATCACTTCCATTTCGGTAAAAGTAGCCTTACTGGAGGCATTCTTGTTTGCTTGTTCCTTAATAATTCATAGTGTTCATCCATTCAATACAAACATTGGTTTGCCTATAGTCCTCCCTTTTACCATTCAGAGTAACTCTCTTGCCATCTGATAGTAACAGGGGAACACCCAAGCTGTGAACACTAAACTGGCAGATAGCTATGGCATAGTAAGATGAAAGCTGAAAGCAACCCAGTGGTTCAGCCTACTGTGTTAGGCTCCCAGACCTGCTATCTTTGATTCTTAGCTATTTCTATGAATCATTTAACTACCATGAAGCTAATCTCCCTAGGGAACCAGGAGGGGAATAAAAAGGGAGAGAGAAAACAGAGCAGAAACAGTACTTAGAAAGGGAGAGCGCGAGCCTTGGGAATAAGGGGAAACACCAAGAAAGCTTACTGGAAACTTGTAGAATTACTCCAGGATTGTCTGGGCATGTCAACAAAAGCAACACTTCAAGTCAAGTGTTAAGCACACAGGTAGGTGCTTCCGATGTCGAAGTGGCTTAAGAAAAGCCTTACTTTTTGTTCAGCTGAGGTGAAATGCATCTCAAAACACAGTCATTTGTAAAGAGCTCTCAGAGAAATCCGTGAAATATCCAAGACTCATTGCATTACTGTTCCACTGTTTTGCCATTCACATTTCTCGTCACTAGGCATTGTGTGGGGTTTTTTGTTTGTTTGTTTTTAATTTCATATCTGTATGCTTATTACCTTCTAATATGTAGTGTAGTTATTTGGGGCAAGACGGTTCTAGTTACGTCCTTCCACACTGTCTAGTACCAGAAAGCTTCAGAAAACTAGGGCCTGTCACAAAACAGTCTTCCCTCTTGTAAGGGAAGACAACTCCCATCTTTCTACTTCATCCCAAAATACTGAAGCTTTATCAGTCTCAATGTCCATGAAAGTCACCAAGAGTGCTACAGTAAAGTCTCAAAACCTTTGAAATATTATCTATTGGGCCAATGAGAAGGAACTATTTACGACTTACCAGGGATACATAGCACTTCATACTCCGCATGCTATCGCTCCATGTCCCTATTTCAGACTGAATAATGGCATTTATATTTAGCACTGGATGTATAAACGGGTGTTACTACAACCTCAGAATACTACTCCTGAATTAGCTCGAACAGCCCCATGAATTTGGCCTTTAGCTGCTCACCAATATTCTCCACACCATTACATTTTACATCGTATTACAGTAAACCATCACCACGAAACCTCCAGAGCAATGTTATTTGCTGGACCAGAAAATTGAGATAACCACTTGTATAGCACATTTTGACTAAGCTCGTCACTTCTACAATGCCTGGCGACAATGAGTCTAAGGCAGAGAGTCTGGCAGTAGCCTGTGCACAGTTGCCAGAGACACCATGCATATTTAAAGCAGATACTTTAATGACAAGCTGATCAAAAATGACAATGACATAATTGCTCCTTATATTACCTTATAAAGGCTGTATCAAAAAACTCAACTTACGAAAGTTAAACCAATGAAGAGAAAATTATTTGTAAATATCTTAATTGATGTGAACACTGGTGTGAGATTTCAGTATTATTCCCGACCATGCGCACAAATGAACAGGCAAAATTCCTGGCCTACTTTCATCTATCTCAGGGCATTCGGTAGTTGCGGTAGCTGAAAAAGTTACTTATGTCTGTTTCTGTGCAGACAGGTGAGAGCCTTGGAAAATATTTCATATGGGTATGAATGGAGCAGTGGTTGTTTATCTGTTACAGAGAAAGTTTCATTTTGGAGAGACAGTGAAACTATTGTGGGCTTTATGGCCAGGTTAGAGCATTAGTCCATTAGGTTTGGGATCGAGAGAAGAGAAGGTAAAGGCAAGAGGTGCCTTGGGGAATCTCTGCACTGTACTGTGCAGAGAAATGAGATGTGAGGCAGTACTTCTCGACCTAGCTCTGGTCAGCAGACATTTCAGTCTGGCGTACCTCATCTTGCTTTCCGTACCCTGGCTAGCTCACTTAGCAATATCTGAGTTACCTTTACTAGACTGTCACACAATACAACCAACTCCTACAATCCCCAGTTTCCACCAGAAACAAGAACTATGTTTGTCGCCAAGTCAAAGGGCAGCAGTAACTGGGTCTCATGACATTTCCATTCAAGAGCATCTTCCTGATCCTCCTACTAATACAAACAAAGTAAAGGTCTGTAGTTCTTCAAAGGACATCTAGCTTATTCACTCTACATGCACCAAAATTACTGCTTTTTCCTCCTTTGCAACAAGAAGCTGAGGTGTAACTATCGTACAAATTTGCAGTTTTACTGCTGAGATAGAAGCTGTTACTTTTATCACACTCTCAGTTCCAATGAAGATTTGTGAGAAAGCTAGAGGAAACAGAACAGCACCAGAAAAGGTGAAAATGGCATACCATATCCACGTAACTCAGCTTTGCATCACCCATTTTTCCAACTGAACATTTTTCCATACTTAAACATTTATGGTTAAAAATTCACAGTTTTCCAAAAAGCTGAGACTGTAAAGTCACCTGGTCGTGATTATTATTAGAAGGCTTCAGAAAAAAAAATTAACAGGTATTAAACTGCTGAGACACTGAAAAGGTTTGCCTGCTGAAAAAAAAAAAAATCCACAAAGAAATGGTGACATTTAGACCATCAACTCGAGCTAAAGTTGAATGACCCTGTGAAATGCCTATTGGTGCACTATTCTATGGGTAGTAAATATTTTTAATTTTCACAAATATTTTGTGATGTAAGAGTGACATCACTTCTGTGATACACTGTATAGATAAGGTATACACTATGCACAAGGACACGTACGGAGTGCAGCTGTTCCCCTCCAGTGCTTGCTCAGGCACTCCATAGCAGTCTCTTAATTTGAAGGATGCGAAGGTGAAGGACTTACTACTTTACTTCCCCCTGGCTCCACCACAATCTCTTCAGCTTTTGACAGGCAAAGTAGCAGGAACTATATACCCCTTTATGACTGCTAAGATTTCACATTATAAATGTTAGCCGATTACATCATTTTGAATGATTCAGGCATCTGGCACCAGCTGGTGCCAAAGACGAAAGAGAAAAACTGGCTGAATCTACCACTGCCTGGAAACTCTAGCAAGGCACTAAGATTTTGTATACAGACAACTTGTACATTCCCAAATTAAGGTGCCTCACAAAACCTAAAGATTTATGCAGGCCATATTTCCATTCACCACTTGAAAATATAGTTGTATAAGAAGAACTGAGTACTGTATTCACATTTGCAAACTTTGTTTGTTTTAGTGTGTGTGGGGGGGTGGTGTTGTTTTTCTGTTCCCCCACCCACCCTGAGCCATAACATTTTCAATCGGAGTGTAATTTAAGAGGCTTTGAAAAAACTCCTAAGGAAATGAAAATGAATACTATTAATGATTAGAATGCATTTAGTTTGTTTGTCATTAACTTTTCAGTACCACAGTTGCTTGCCTATAGACAATATTGTAATGATTTACATTTACCACAGCTTCACATCAAGTTGCAGATGTTCGCAGTAACAGCTGCTGTCTGAAAAAATTGAGACACTCTTTAGAAATAAAATATATGAGGCTTTGAAGATGTGATGCACCCAGTACTTTTGAAGATAATGAATTCAAGCTAGGAGGAGCTTTCTAGCACCTTTCTACGTAGCTGCTCTTTGCAAGTTTTTGACAAAAAATCTGAATTAGGACTGTGGCTAAAATTATCCCCAGATGAATCAGCTTCTCGTTATTTACCAAGCTCTTTTCAAAGCATCATCCAATTTTAGGAAAGACAACAAGATGACGACTCCAAAAAATCCTATTTTTTGAAAGAAGTTTGACTTAAGGTCTTTTCTAGCTATTCTTCATTCTCAAGATGAATTTTCTGTGCTGTGCACAGCCCAATTGATACAGCTACAACGCACACATTACTGCCTGTTTCCTTGGGGCTGGAAACATATAAAACCATCCCTGACAGGAGCTACACTCTTCTGTCAGATTTAACCTACAGCGACCAATTCCTGCGCAGTTGCTGACACTCCAGGGTTTAATGCACAGCTGCTGGTGTTTCAAGATGTTCCCTGCCAGCACCAGTTGCACTTTCGCACTTTGTCATACTTCTGTCCCCATTTGGCACGAAGCATTCCTGGGAAATTTTCATTCACATTCCATTTGTGGATCAGGCTGGAGTTGCTGCCTCATGCACAACGCTCCCAGAACAAAGAGAAGTCGGATCACCTAACTGGATACACGTTCCGCTTCTCTAACCACAAGCATGAATTACATCACATCTATACCTACTGAAACTTGCTGCAGTACGGACCAAAATCTTGACATCACTGACTTCCAGCATTTCTTAACTACAGGAAACATATTAAGCTACCTTTGCCTTAAACCTCCCACAAACAGTAGTGCTAGAAACTAAATAACCTGGCAACAGGCTCTTGGTAGATGGAAAAAAGCTGGAATGCAGCCCAAGTAACATATTTGGCTACATGCTGTACTGCCATTTGCATTCACTCAGAAATCAGAATGGGAAATACAGTAGCCCAGGCCAAAGCAGAATTATTACCATATGGCACTCTAATGATGAATGGGCTCATGGACCACATTGGATATTATGCTAAAATCTGTGAGAAGCCAGGACAGTTGCTTGGAGTTTGTGTATATTTAAAGGTGTTTCCAAAATACCATTTTGCATTCACACATCACAGCAAAGAAATTAATATTCAACCTAATACTCGGTAACATGATGCCAGAGCAAATCCATGCCACATTACAGACAACAGCAGAACAATGTAAAGAAAATATCAACAGATGTTATAGATCTGTGATAAATAAAAAGTACATGGTGTCTCCTCCATTGGCAAAGGGAACGTTTCAATGTAAAAGACCTCACTGCTCATTTGTTTTCAGACAACTGACTTTTCTAAAATCCTCGTATCACATCCAGAATTAGAGACCATCTCTGAAGATATTCAATCCAATAGCATTTAGTACTTCAATCAATACATGTTTACAGAAACAGTAAAGAAAAATAAATTAAATACTTTATTAATCATCAGCTGTCTGTAGGGACTCTTTTAGCATTTGTAGAACAGTGTTAAAGGTGCACTGTTCTGTACCAGTTACCTAGCTATTTACTATACCAATTCCACCATTCAAGATGGATATTTTCAATTAATATATCCCTTTCTACAACGTAGACTCTGCTGAAGTAAAATGGGGGAAAGAGGGAGACTCTTCCCTGGTTTTTTGGAGGCAAAACTGCATCTAAATTATCAGCATTTGGGTAATAATAGCAACAAACTCTACCTCTGATATTTTTAGTAATTGAGAATGAAGAAACATCCATCAAAGCTACTCACATTATCTGTATATTCTCAATTAAAATAGGAACATATGAACGGTACACAGCTGCTTTAGAATTTTAATTTTTTCACGTTCTGATTTTTTTTTCTTTCTTCGAGAGCTTAAATCAACTGATTTTAGGTTTTTGCACAAACAGAAAAAGGAGACTGGGGAATTCTCTTCTGAAGGAAATAAATATCACTCCCAGTAAAGGGAATCTTCCATATAATACAAGTTCTTTTACAGATTAGTATCTCCATCTCCTCAGGCTCAACCTGATGGGATCTGTCTAAGATTTGACAAGATACTGACTTCAAACCTGAAGCCACCAGACATCTCAAGAGTATTTTATCCTGCAAATTCAGGATCTACAGGATACCATACTTGCTGGTTACATTTAATGTCATCAAGCTAGCAGACAAAAATCAAACAAACTTCTTTACACTGACTGGGAGCTGTTCGGTGAAAGTAATTTGGTACAGACTGACACTTCGTCCACATAGACCTTCTTGTGATATATCGAAGACTATTTACTTTGGACAAAACTCATCCAATTTCAGGACAACTTACTTACTAATTATCTCCTATAAGATTCCTCTCACGAGTTGACCAATATATTCGGCATAAAGTAACATTACGTTTGAGAAGCTCTGACAAGCTGTTTTTACTTGGGCTATTATAAGATACTTGGTTTTCACGGAGCCAGTGCTGAGAATGCCTAAGAGAATCCCTCAAAAAACACTGCACATTTTCTTCTTAAAAACCTTAAGCAGTGGCATTTTCCTGAGTGTCCATCAAGTAAAATCATGGAAGACTGGCTGGTTGTCTAATGCTTAGTGTCCGTAGAAGGTTAATATTTTAAAAATAAACTTCAGCTGTGAAATTTCTAGGCAGAACGATGGGGAGGCATTTCTGTTGCTGGGGAAGCCCTTGTGCAAGGACTGAAACCAGGAGGGTTGAGCAGCTCTCCTACTGCAGCTGACAGCGCAGCTCCGAGGTCAAATGCCTCCATCCCACAGCCCTTGCCACAGCATGCGCCCTGTACTCTTGTATCACAGCGACACAGTATTCGTGATTTTTTCCTAGTCAGTCTTCCCTGTCAGCTAAATCCCCCGTACTCTCAGTATAACGTCTCCCTCCTCTAAGAGGGGAAAATGGGGAAGAAGCCTTTGTCCTCCGACTTACAATTGTACCACATGGCATATATGGTACCTATAGTATCAGATACCGTAATTAAATTTGGAAATATTATTGTACATCCAAGACAATTTCTTTCCCTTTTATAGTGATTTTTAGATAGAAAGCACCATCATGATCAGCATAGCAGCACATTACAGTTAGTATAGCTAGTACACCTCAAATTCAGGAAGCAAGATAAAGCGCCCTTTCCAATAAAAGTTGCAAAGCCAGGTTGCAAGCGACAGTTAAAACTGCTGATAAAACAAGCAGTCATCTATCACTGCTTTTTTAGATTTTGTCGCATTTCCTCACAATATTGTCATACAACCATGGCATTAAAGTTAACAATGCTTGTCTCTATTCTTTTAGCTTTTCCCCATTACCCTTAATACCTCTTGCTAAAAATCAGAGTTTCATAAAACTAAACATACTTTTCGACAAGGACGTTCTGTTTACAACTAAGCCTTGATGAAATTGTGTGGGAAACAAAAAAATAAAGCCCTTAATGACATACCGTGTGCTTTGTAACTGATAACGTTTCAGAACATTTGCTGGATGTACCCGGGAAAAGTGCTTCACAGAGACACAGAACCGCACAGATCAGCAAATCATCTCCTGCAGACCTTCAGGCCTTTTTTCTTTCTTTCTTTCTTTTTCTTTTTCTTGAGAAAAATTGCAGTTGTCTTCTTTGTAACAGTTTTCAAAGCAGTCTTTCTCCATCACCATTCACAGCAGTGTCAGAAACCAAGCATTAACAGCAAAAAAATCTGACTAGATTGTCCAAAAATCACAGAAGATCATTGGTAGGAGTAGGGAGATTTTATGAGGTTGCCTGGCACTTGGGGTGTACTGTTAGGGCTTCTCCTGACAAGGTAATGGCCTTCTTAAGCCTATTGAAATTAAAATACAACGATGACAAATTACTGAAAGTAGAATTACGCTATGTAGATAACCAAACTTCCACCTTCCACTTCCTCTTCTATTTCAACCTGGCAATATTCCTTAGAGAAGGGACCTAGAGGTACGCCAATACATGGATAGGTTTCTGTTCTGATCTCTCTACACTACATCCTATCAGGAGGAGAATGCTACAGGAGATAGCAATATTCCTGAACTACGCAGAAGACATCTTCTCAGAGGGTACCTCTCTGCCACTCAAACTTGGTTAAAATTTGCTAGGAAAGCATTAACCTGACCCTTTTCCTTATGGCTTTTTTTTTGTTTTTTAACTTGCCTTCATTTTGTGAAAAAGAAAAGGAGAAGAAAAATGTTTAGAGCAGTAGAAGAATGCAGACGACTATACTTCGCTATAACATTTTCACTAACTGATTTATTCTTGTAGCTGCCTCTCTGTTCTGTGACGAAGAAAGGATGATGACAGGAGTTAACAGAAAACATTTCCAAAATATCTATCAAGCGATGAATTTGTGTGTTGTGGTTTTACACATTTCTCTCTTTATTGTTTGACACGAGAGAAGATTTTTCAAAAAAACCCAGTATCGTTTCAAATGTAACACCTCTTACCATGTAACTTTGGTTTTGAAGACTTTCAACATACAGGGTTTCCTGATGGCAGGGAAGTTTATCATCCCTGCTTTACAAGGAGGAAAACATGGGCACTGGAGATGTAAATGTTTGTATTTTCAGACCTTACAGCAGGAGGCTAGTGGAGATGGAAATACAAGCTAAGGAAACTCTAGTGCAGACTAACTCCCTGTAGCTGTAACTATGAAAGAGACTACTAAATCTGTGCTTCTCTATCTACTCTTAGAGTAACTACAAGTTACGGTGCTTTGTATTCACTAGGATTTTAGAAAGGGATAGACAACATGAGTATTTATCACATGATCAAACATATGCTTTTAAACAGTGAAAATGAAGCTCAGAACTGTCAAAGTGCAGGGTACAAGGACAGAAAAAGGAATAACTTCTGTACCTTTTCTTTCCTTTTTGAGAGCTCAAAGGCCACTTCCCTAAGGATATGTTCTTTGCTATACATTCAGATGTCAAACTGAAGAGATTTTAACACCCGTTGTTAAAGTGAAATAGCTTAGCAGGCAAAAGGATAAAAAAGAAAGCAAGATGACTTCCCCAAAAGTATAATTCAAAATCTTGATTATACCCTAAAAACAAAGGAAATGCATTCCACTACTTTTCAAATGTAAGTAGCTCAAATAACGATGGCAAAATGAAGTGATTTAATAACAATTTAAGAAAATACAAAATGTGATTCTTTAAAAATTTTTTTTTTAATTGTAAAATATGCTCTGTAAGTGGCTGACATAATGGCAGAGAAATGAATATGAATTAGCAACAATTTAAGTAAATGCCAGAAGATTGAGTTGTGAGTACTTTGAAATCTTTTTGAAACTGTAAAATTAAATAGAACAGGGCTTGGGTGCAAGGCGAAATCATCTCTATGGCTCAGCTCCCTGCTGGGAGCAATCATTTAATAAAAGTAAAAAAAAAAGCTGTGAAATATGTTTTAAAATCATTACATACACTCTGTCACATACAAACCTGTAAGTCTCACTTACATTCATCTATGTACGTGCTTAGGCAAATCAGATGCTACAAGCAAGCAAAATCTGAACACGTGCAAAGCGCTTATTGGCATATTTGGAGCTCTTGTCTTTGTCTCATTGACATGTTACACCAGACAAAATATATCATAGGAAAGTAAATTCTTTACAAAGTATCATTCCAAGAACAGATTAAAAAGCCTAGTAGGAAAGAATGGGACAAGGAGATGGAAGAGACAGCTGTGCTGTACTTTTATGCCATAGCTCAGTACTCAGTACATTAACACTCTCCAAGAACGTGGGAAACTGAAGTTCAATTGTCTCCTGAGGAGATCTGCAGCTACTCCAAGATGGCACATCAACTATCAGCCAAAATATATTCCAGAGTACATGATGCTCTATCTGGCTCACGAAGAGAACTTTTAAGCTTTCGTCTTAAATGAAGGTTCACAGGAACAGATGGTTACTATACCAGCCGATGGCTGCATGCAGTAGACAGCTGAGAACACCAGGGAAGCCTGTTGGGCTACTGCTCTGCCCCTCAGGCTAGACTATCAGTCATGCCCTCTCCTGTCTGTCTAGCAGGCTGTGCAAGTATTTTGTTCAAGACAGAAGGGCTCCCCAGCATGAGAAATCAAAGGAGGCCCATCTCAGGCCACTAAAGCCTGGGTAGTTTGGAAACTCTTGCAAGTGGCAAGTCTGAAGAGGGTTTGAGCCAAGCCACTAGCAGAGAGTGGCAGTGAACCCACCTCTTCTGCTTCTTGAAAGAGTATGCGAACCATTGAGATAGAAAAGGAAAGGAACTTGCTCACATCCTTGTCACATCTGTGCTGCTTTCTTCCTTTCCAAGGGGAGGTGGGGGTGGACACAACATATTTAATTCCCTGGCAACTGATTTCAGGCTATGGTTTTTTGTTGGTTTTGTTTTTTTTTTTTCTTTGTTTTATTTTAACTGCCAGTCAGCCAACACAGCTTCAGAATCATGCAGAATTAGATCGTGATAATTCACAGTACATGCTCATTAGTAACATGAAAAACATAGTCACATGTCTGCAGTATCATATCCTAGAATTAAGGCTAAAAAGTGGAGAGAAACAGGGAAAACTACACTATGAGTGTACACTGTGAGTAGGAGTTTGAGGATTGTTATCTTTTATTTTGGTAAAAGATACAATCACCCTAGGCTGTTTTCTCAGACAGCCTAATAATTTTTTTTTCCCCCAAGCCCCCTTTTTTCCCCCAAAAAACCCCAATTTTGACATTAAGAAGAACACTCTCCCTGTCCAAAATGATCTCCCCTTTCCTTCATATCCACCAGTGCTTAATGAAAATATTTGGACTCCACCCTATCACAGAAAAATGATTTTATTTTACGTTGGATTACTCAGTGTCCAGAAATAAAAAATCTTTCTTTCCAGTAAATTATATAGAAATGAAGAAAAATAGCAAACACAATTTCTCACCTTTTCTAGATTTTAAATGTCTTTATAATTCACTTTGGCTGTTTCAGATTAATTCTTAGAAGCCTGTTTTTAAAGGTAAGTGTACATTTCACTGTAGGAATGAGTCTACTGAAT
The DNA here is from genome assembly GCF_000690835.1 of Fulmarus glacialis. NCBI lineage: Eukaryota > Metazoa > Chordata > Aves > Procellariiformes > Procellariidae > Fulmarus > Fulmarus glacialis. The sequence continues at coordinate 36,464 of NW_009213906.1, forward strand.
ATTGACAGTTGTAGAAGTAAACACTGCTTTTATGGCTGCATCGAACACTGTTGTAGATATGCCTAAAGATTACATCCCAAAACACTCCATATTTCACCATGATTATAGAGCAGGATTTTCTAGACATGAGAGGAAAAACTCAGCAGCAGATATTACAGCTGCTAAGCAAATTCCTTTTTTTCTTTTTCCTCTTTCCTTTTAGAAGCGCTCCACTGTTGAGTGCTGAAGAGGCTGAAAGAGAGTGTAGGGCACCAGCACCTAAAGATAGGAAAACCATATGAGGAAGAAATTAAATAGTTGCAGGAACAGAAAAAATATTTAAGGTTTGGGTTCCGCCCTGCCCAAGTTCTGGAGCAAATCTGTGTAGAAACAGCCATGTAAAAAGCACTGGAAGAGAGCTCGAGTCATCCAATTCCCTGCAGCAACTGAGAACCAACAGTACCACAATCATTCCTGCCATCCTTACTCGCTTTATTCTCAAAGTTCTAGGTTTATGAGTAGTTAAGGAGTATACTAGAATGTCTAATTATCCTTAGAAAGAACTTCCTATGTCTAAATTACAGTTCCCTTACTGCCATTTATGATTATAACTTCTCTTATGTCCAGTTAACATAGAAAAGAGTTTATTTCCTTCCAATCCACAGCTTCTTTTACATATGTGAAGATCTCTACCAGGTCTTCCTATGACTCTTTTTTTTTTGCTTGCTCAGCAAGTCCAGTTCTTCCACTTTTCCCCCACAGAGCCTGTATATTCTAGACTTTGGCTCAGACCTGTTTCTGAGTAAGTGTATACGAAAGTGGTTGGGTTGGAAACGGCGATGTGAAAGCACAGAAACACTCATGCACAGTGCTAGCTGGAATTTTATATTCTTGGAGATAAACAGCTGAAAGTCTTGACTGTCCCTCTGCAGGAAGCAGCATAAACTCTGCTTTTCCATTAAATGTTAAATTAACTACACCCCTCAAGCAGAAACAGGCAGATTTTCTCTCCAGTGTGTAGGAAAAAAAAAGCCCAAAAAGGAACAATGAGGTTCTTCACATGCGGAAGCATGCAGAATAGTAAAAAAGCACAACAGAATTTTCAATACATCTCTGTGTCTTCTGAGGTATGTGGATTGAAGTGCTTTGCATATTTATTTTCATTTATGAATCAAGATTTATTATAGCAATCATGAAAAATGAATATTGGCTACATTAGGTATTCAGATACTTAATTGGAACATAGAAATAGAATGGTAAGATAAAAGTTACTGAAAATATATTATCTGATTGTGCAAAGTTTGTTTTGTAAAACATGCTGTTCTACAAGTGCAAATTCAAACTAGAAATACAAATAAAAATGAAAATGACAAATAATTCATCTAAGTAATTTAATAATCCATGCTATACATGCAGAAAATCTATTTTTAAGAGGTACTGTAATGTTATAATAGATTGGTTGCTTAAAATCAATACCTGACTAGAAAGTGTGCTTGTAGACAACACAAAATTGCTTGTACTATAACGATGGTGGTTGTTTAACATAACTTGTGATGCGAACAATTTATGTACCGTTTTTGAATTATGATCAATTTTTGTAAAAAAATGTTGTCTTACTGATTGCATCAAAATAAGTCAGCATGGGAGGCAGTTCTCTGTCCTATACTGTCTATCACAACACAATGGCAGGAATCTGGTTGAGTGTCTTCATAAGACCTTTGAAACTGGTGCAGGTAAGCACCAATGCAATCTCAAATGGTTTATAAATGACACATGGTATTTGTTGGCTGTCTGCAAACTGCAGGGCATGTGGCTTCCTCAGCACACTTTACACATTCTTGGGGCGCCCACAATGGTCATGGCCCACCCGTGGGGTGGGTGCAATTCACACGTGTCCTGCAGGCTGCTTGCCCTCACACCCAGACTACACAGACCTACTGAAACACACTGAGGATTTCTCCCTGCCCATCACTTGGGTTTTCTGGTGGCAAGACCAGGATCATCAAGGACGCAGTGAAGGCCATCTGCCCCTGCAGCGCTAATACAGACACCATATCTTAAAAATACTTCTCTTTTTCTGTCCTGAATCTGGAAAGGACGTCTGAGAAACAATCGGAAGTGTGGCATTGCATTATAAAGGCAGGACACAATAACTTCAGATTTCCTAAAAATAGCACGGTAGTGCTCAAATACTTGTCCAGGCTTATAGGGTTTATCAGACCAGTGGAAACGCAGCTGCAAGAAATTAGTTTTTCTCCCTCCTTCCCTCTAATATAATAAGAAAATACATGAGGGGGAAAAAAGTTCCTTTCTTGATGTATGCATTTATCTATTACCTTTGAAACACAGAATTTTTAAAAAATCTCAATTCCTAGCAAGTATTTCCTCTGCTATTATTAGCACTGTAAAGGTAACTATGAAACAAAAAGAATGGCAAATGCAGAAAATCGGGGCATCTAATCCATTAGCCCTCGGTGCACAGCAGGTCACTCTTTAGAACATTACAAATCTAAAAAAGCTGGAATCTGAAGTATCAGAAACATCCGCTAACATCAGAAAAAGTAAGAGTCCACTGACTCTGGATCATCATGTGAAACACAGAGATTGCAACTAAAAAGCATTTTTTTGGCAACCCTGTTCATAGTGTTGCAGCCCATTTTTCACAGACCCTCCCTATTCTCCTTGCATGTACTTTTTAATTTATAGTTCAATACATTAAATCATCTGTCCCCAAACTTGTATGAAATCTTTTGGCCTTAAAAGAAAGAATGCAATTAATAAAGAGATTCTGAACAAAACTTGTACATTCAGACAAAGACAGTCAAAAGTTAGTATTTACGAAGCATCACTAGAGAGTTGCTTTAAGAATGAAAAGACTTCTATACATTGGTATAGGACAGCTATTGAGTTCTTAAAGGCATATATTGTTTCCTTGATAACGCTATGCCTTTATCTCATTTCATGTGCTAAAGTATGGTAGTAATATTTTTTCAAACTAAAGTAACAGCTGAGCATGCATTCAAAAGTGCACTCAGTTTCATCTCCAAAAAAAAAAAACAGAGGTTGCTTGTTTGTGTCTTGCTTTTATTAAAAGACTGATAACCTTACCAATTGTAAGGTAATGATACCTCTTGATAGAAGTGGAGCAACTTCTTATCAGTCACAGTAACATCTGAAGATAGTCACAGGCAGAATTTATTCATCAATTAACCAGCAGCTCATTCACCACAAAACTTAAGAATTTACTAGGTTTCTTGTTCTTCAAATTTCTTCTCCTAACACATCAATTTATAGCCCCAAAAGACATTTAAAAAATCTGTTTAAGAAATCTAAAGAATATTCACCGATGACAGGCAAAATACATGCTACTGCAGTACTTGGGCTAGATCCCTTTATATAAATGCTCGTAAGATTAGGAAAATACCCCACATCATTAAATACAGTTTTTCATGCATCCTGTACAGAAGCCCCTCTCGTAGACTGACTTTTTTGGATGACTGCTGGTGTGGCAGCATATGCATTATTGTAACTGGCAATCATGAGCCACACACTGGACCACATTGCTCTCTGCGGCCTCCTGGGTGATGTATGTCCATGTCTATTCATATAGGATACATATCAACACCAGAAAACATTGGGAAGGAAAACAACAGCTCACAGTATCTGAATTGGTTATGCGATCTCAATTGGCTTCAAGAAACATTTCTTAGAAGGCACTCCTCTGCTGCAGAAAAGCACTTCAATGACTTTGACATTGTCACTTTGGACTGCAGCTAGGCAGTGACACAGAACAATTTTACCAAGATTTGTTTCAATTTTGAAGTGGGATCAGTTTGTCTGTATTCCTTTTTCTGATAAGTTTTCAGGAATTTTCTGATATTTAATAGAATGGTCATTAAGTTTGGATACTTAAAACACTCACCAAGCATTGTTTTAAAACAAAGAATTCATTATGATTAGTATTATCTTTTAGTTTGAGAGTTTGAGTTTTAGTTTAGTTTGAGTATCTTTTAAACTGTACCTACAGTTTAAGGATTCTTCACTTCATGATTAATTACAAACATCCGACAAGTAACTTAGGTAAATAATTATATCTTTCAGTTTTAACACTGGCAACAAACCATTTATGAATAACCTATTGGAACTGTGGATATAACCAATAGGCTACAAAGCATTAATTTGAATTTCTTGCCTGTTAAACAATGACATTTAGAGACAAATTTCATAAAATAAAATACAGAATAAGATTTATCTTACATGGCTCTAGCTAAAAAAAGAGACAGAAAATGGATTGGTCTGGCGTCTTTACATTTGCACTGCCAAAGCTGTCATTTCATCTCTCTAGTTCACCGCAGAGGAACACTTATTTCTAACTACGGAAAGTCAATTTCTTGCTAGTAAGGCTTTTTGTCTGACAATCTGCACTTCTATAGTCCTATATATATTCAAAACTGCCAGACCTAGGGTATTATAGTTGAAGCTTTTCTATGTCACCAACAAAAACTTAGGGACTACCCCCGCACCCCTCTCCCCCTCAAAAAAAAACCCCAAACAATGAAACAACCCCAAAACCGTATGAACTGTCAAATAATTTGATTTTGATAAAAAATAACTGTAAAGCTTCCTGAAGTCATACAGTTCTACAGTAGGGTGGTGGGGTGTTGTTTTTTGGGTTTTTTTTTTGTGGGGGTGGGGGGTGGTTTGACCCATAGTTTATTTTGGTATTAGATTTCCAACACACTCTTAGAATTTCTGTCATTCTTCTAGTTTTATTATAAAAGACTGCAAATTTTGCCAATCATCATTTCATCCTCATGCATTAATTCATGCACCTGTTACCAGTGCAAATTATTTTCACTTGGTTCTTAAAAAGGTATCAGAGTGTGCTTTTTTGGGGGTCATTATTTTTGTTAAATAATTTTGCATTACATGTATGTGGTTCATTGTAGGAAAAAAACCAGCTCACTAAAATCAATTTTATTATATAAAAAGGTAGGGGACAAGGTGGCCTATCTCATGTAGGTGGCTGTCATCCATGTCATGTCCTTTTTTCCCAGGGATGTCCCTACCAGTGAAAGCTGCCCAGCAATGAGCTTTATTTGCTTCAGCTCACCCAGAGCCAATCCATTTATTTCCAAGGTCCTAGAACAGGGAAATCAAGTCCCACACTCCCACGTAGTCCTGCACAGAGAAGATACCCGTACCACACGCTAGAGGACCACCTGCATGCATTAGCAAGTGTTAGAAAAGGACTTTTCCCCTTCAAAACACTTAACTGAGGGAGGCTGGAACAGATTTTGCTCCTCTCTTAGCACATTACTGAGAAAGGGTGGTGAGCTGAAAGGGTTGTTTCTGAAACCTGTTGCAGCTACAACAGCAAGCTGGCGTATCATATCTTGTAGCGTATTTCACAGACATACACCTGAATAGCAGTAGCAGTCAGGGAAAAAAATCAGCAAAATGGACTGGTAAAACCTGAGCTCTCAGGAAACGACATGGAGAATGTGCATCCGTGCAGACAAAGCCTCTTTACTCCAGCTAGATCTGATACAGGCAGGAGCCATGCATCCATAAGCTGGAGACAGCTAATGCCTGCAATATGCAACCTTTTTGCACAGGTTATAAATAGAAGCTGTGCTTTTTTAATTCCATATTCTTGTTTGCTTTGAGACAGAATCAATATACCAGACTCAAAATTACAATTTTTTTTTTTAATTTACATAATTATTTTTACTTATTCCTGTCTTTTTTTTTTTTCCACTACATCTACTGTCCTATTTTTCCTCTATGTCATCTTCATTCTTTTGTAAGCTTTTTTCCTGGTCTCTTCATTAGGTTATAAAAAAAAAAATCTGGTTACTGGATATATTAACTGTGCCCTAATGAAACATACTCATGTCAGTCTGTCTCCTATCTGTGCGCCTGAGAAGTCCCCTGAAATAAACTTGATCCAGTAAAGCACTTTAGTGCATGAAGTCAATAGAGCCATTCATTGCTTAAAGGTAGCCATAAGCCTTAAGTGCTCTGTTACTGTGGGGGCCCAAGAAAGAAAGGACTATTCATGACAGTAAGTGCTTTTTAAATTGGCCCTACACTGAAAAGCCTATTAGTGTTACATTTACAGAGTGACTGTTCTTATGGAGACTAAGGAGTGAATTCAGCATCCATTTTAATTTACTTCTAGAAGCTATATATAAGAGAGCGGCAGATGGCTGGGTCTGTCTGCATCCTGAGCACTTACAAAGCAGACAAGAACAAGGAAAGATGAAACTTTAGAACTTTTATGGATACTTTCACAATGCTTAAGTATTAATGACAGGCAGTAAGCTAAACCAAAACCAATTCCCAGGTCTCACATGTGACATCTACTACTACAGAATAACTAGGTTTTTTTAATACTGGTTACAAAATGCATACAAAATGCGTTGTGTAGTTAAGTTTCAACAGCAGATTACTTCTTCATACTGGCTGCACTGTTTCCACTGCATTTGGATGAGCTGCTATCAAACAAAAACTCCAATTACAAATTACATTACAATAAACAGGGGGGAAGATCTCAGCTTTTGTAGCTTTCTTTCATCTAGCAGCATTCTTTTATTGCACAGATAAATCACAACTGAAATCCCTTGGCACCAAGTAAATTCACTTTCCCTGCTTTTTTTTTAATAAATAGTCAGAAATACCAAATTTCTACTCAGGACATAAGTAAGATCTGTTCTCCAATTATGACACAGCAAAAATATACTGAACCGTTCAATCTCTGAGCCTCCAAATATACCATTAACGGGTAACCCCTCTGTAACTGCAAATATCTGCTCTTCAGCAGAAGAGAATAAAAATGACTGCATGTTCCAATTTTCTAAGGTATCCTCAAGGCTAAAATTATAGATGTTTTTAAGGCCTGAGAGGTCACTGGGGTCCCTTGCTGTGTATTGATTAAGAAATAAATGGGATCGTTAACTTGTTAGCAAAGTATCATGAGGAGAAGCAGTCTCATGGAATTTGTGGAAATCAATTTCATGTTAAAACTAATTTCTTTTCTCACCATTTTATGGTGAGGAAGATGTCAAGGTCTAGATCAAATCATCTGAGGACATGATGAAGAATTACAAACTCCAGAGTTCAAATTCAAGGCTGATACTGAGCCAGGCTATGGCCATAAACCAGAACATTAATATGTTTGTAAACAGGGGATACAAACCGGCTCTACTCCTTCACTGCTACTCTTATAAGAGTTAAAGGATCCTAACCCAGTCACTTTAAAGACAGTTGGAGTTTTGCTGTTGACTTAAACAGGAGCAGAACTGACAACCTGCAATTGCAGAACACTTTGAATGTGAAGATTGCAAGAATCTTTTGTAATTATTAACACGAGGTAACAGAATGGTATTGGTTGCTACATTTTCCCTTTCATAGAAAGCTTTATGCTAGATAAGCATAGAAAACCTAGATCTTCACTTTTTTAAAATAATAAAAAAAAACCCCAAACCACAACTTACCCCATTTACGTTCTAAACACTGCTCCTCTGGCATACTGGGTCCAAGAGGGAGCTAATGAGCACCTTGTCATCAGGGGGCTGATAAAAAGCCCGTTTGTCAGGTCCTTCCAAGGCCCTGGGACTGTGCTAGCAAGAGAAGAGGTGCAGCAGCCTTTAGAGCCCCAGGGATGTGGGAACAAGTCATAGGTACCTACACAGAAAGTGCTAATGTAATGCTTTGAATTACTGGAACTATTTCAAGCCTGGTTCCAAACCACAATCTAGAAGCAGATCTAAACTGTATCCTCCTTCCACTTCTGGTTTGCTTAACGTTTTGCAATATACCAATCTTATCAGCTTCAGACCCACAGCTTTCCTTGGAATCACAGATTTGGTTTAGATCTATTTGAAGGGCCTGAAAAAATCTGGCAAAACTGAGTTTAAAAAAAAATTACTTTCCCTTTCTCTATTTTATTTATTTATTTTTAAAAGAGTAAGATAAAGTCAATAATTTTAATTTTAATTTAAGCAAGGCTTAAAAAGTAGGAGGTATCCTAATTAATTATTAGCTAATTTGAGGCATTTTCTAAATGTATCCAGTATTAGTTAAACCTTGACTTTCAGAGGTATGAAAAAGTAATTTGATTTCCATTTGTATTGTTGCTTTTGCAAGAAGTCACGAATTGATCCTCTCTATTGTACAATATCTAAGTAGTTCAGATTTGTGAGAGGAATCCTCAAGTGCTTTTTAAATTGAAATCTAAGACAGTATAACGTGACTATTCATTCTACATATCAGAATTCATTGTAAAAAAAAAAAAAAAATCACATTTAATGATATTACTGATGAACAAGGTCAGTCTGCATACATTTTACTAAAAGCTACCATACAGTCTAGTAAATTTAGACCAAGTCTCAACAGCAAATTTAAAACCACTGGTGTGGGCAATCCCTATCCACATTGAACAAAAGTAGTTTTAAGCATTCTGAAACTGTAATTCCCAATAGAAAAAAAGAAAAAGTTTTAGTCATTAGATGAAATGTTTACATTTTAATGAATCTTCTCTAAGATCACTCAACCCTTCCTCTGCCTACACCAATATGCAAATCGTTTCTTCCACAAAAGAAATTAAATAGCTTTGGCTTTGAAAATGCCTAAGGCTTACCATGAGTGCTGTTAGAAAAAGCAGTAGCGCTATCAAAAGTATGTTTTCGGCACAAAGTGCACAAAACATAAATCAGTCAACCTTCTGATTTTAATTTCTCAGCTTGAAGATTTCATACATTAGACAGAATTAACTACTTATGCTTGATTAGAGTATGTGGATACTTCTCTTGGATAAATGCCAGATAGCTTTACGTAGCAGCGTATCAATTATTCCCCAAAGGGTGATTCTGTTGAGGTTTACACTAAAATTACTAACATCTTCAAGATGGCTAGACAGATTTAACATATTAACACTGTCTAGGACAGGGTGAGTCATTAAAGTATCACCTCTTGAGCTGTCTTGGGGGTGGTTCTGTTCCCAGGGCAAGGCAGAACCACCACAGGGCTGCCCTAGCCCACCGCCCCGGCAGCGTTCCCCAAGCCCCAGATTACTGGGGACTGCCAGAGACTGCCCCGTCCATACCTCAAACACAACATGGGTTACCATGGCTATTTTGTCCTTACAATAAACATAACTGAGGAGTCCATACTCTTATCTATTCCAGTGCTGCACTGTCCTTTCTATTTCGGATTTTCCTATTGTTTCAACCAAGTCCTCCTGTGATCTAAGGCTATTACTTTTATATATCATACTATTATATGCCACACTTACAGAACAAAATAAAATAGTATCCTCCATAATCTCAAGATATAAAATGTAAATTACTTCTTCACAGAAGTCTTCTGCATCGAGACTACTGTCAGGCCCAAGTCTTCTCAATATGAAAAATTCTAGTTGTTGTCTCTTTTTCCTTAGGCCCTATTTTATGAATAGCTGATTATGTTGTGGTTTTCCTTGGCTTCTCATTCATTGCTTCAACTCTTCCTAGAAGTTCATCATCCAAAAAGGAATCACGTTTTCTCAACTGTGGACTCTGGGATGCAGAGATTTGCTTCACATCTAGCAGTCTGTAATCATGAGCAATGTCTATCTACCTTCTCATCTGAACAGGTATCACAGGAGGTTTTTTGTTTGTTTTTCGGGTGGTGTTGGGTTTTTTTTTGGGGGGGACAGAGTTTAGAAAACACGTGCTCTTAGTTTTATTTATTTAAATATTTTTAAACTTTGTTGTTCTAGATGCTGGTAGAGATCTTCCATTAAATTACCTGAATCTGTTCTACTTTGAAATTGTACTGTTTTCTCACTTCACAATGAAACAGAGAATCCAGACCGAGAGCATCACAAGGCTTTTTTCTTCCAAGTGCCATTTTCTTCAGAATTTCTAAGATTCTTTTTTTCTTGGAGTAAGGGGACTCATTTTGCTAGTGAAGAGGCAAAAATTTGGGAACTCGACATGTATTATATCAATCATAACATAAATGACCCATGATAGACATCAACTTACCATGATCTTTGTCAAGGTTTATCTGCATTTTGCAAATATTTCTGAAGAATTTTACAAGTACCACTGCCTCCTTTAATTTATAAAATACTGCCTTTCGGAGTTAAACGTGTAAATTATTTTAATAATGCACTGCAGTACCATATACAATTTTAAGACAGGCAATGACAAGTAGATATTCCATCTGAAGCTGTACGAAGGCATTTTAGGAAAGTAAAGTGTAATTGCTTATATTAAAATCCTTCCCAGCATATTTTATTAATATCCAAAACTAGTTTCCAGATATAAGGATAACAGTGATTCTTAGCTTCCACGTTTAGCTTCAAAAACTCTTCTCACAAAACATTTAACTATCTTGAAACAATAAATTTTATTTTTAAAAAAATGTTTTAAGATTTTAAGGAATTAAAAGCAGTATTTTCTATCCACTCAGCCAAGTGGTGTCTGGTCAAAATTTTCTAGTGTCCTAATAATATCCCTGTGATCTCAGAACATGCAAGATATTAGATAGTTCATCCAGAGCACAGAAACAGCCTTATTTTATGGAAAAAGAGTAAGGTAAGCTCACGTGGGAAACAGCAAGGCAAGAAATGGACACTCACCTGAACAGGGAATTTGACATGATTTTACAAAATGCTGACAGTAAAATAGGACAACGTAGTCCAGAAATATGTAAGAATTTTCTCACTGGAATGTATGGCAGTAATATTTCCTCAACATATTGCACTCAGCTATTTCCAGAAATAGTAACTAGATGAAATAATCACAGGGAACAGCAGTTGAACAATAAGAGAATTAGACTTCTATTTTATTTTGTTTTGTTTTGCTGTGATTCTCCTTCCAGCTGACCTTCCACCTTGGCTAAGTTTCCAGTTTCTCCAGTATATACAGATTCATTAGCACAGAAGTGGATAATGTAGTTCTAATGCACAACTTCCTGAGTCTGCACTATCTTCACAAGTTCCCCACTATACATAAACTGAGCATGAGTGGAAAATTGGCCCTGCTGCCAAGAAGTCTCTCACACACTGGCTGCATGCAGACCACGGAGTGAAATTCTGTAAAATAGCTATTAATAACTTAACATAACTACTTACTTTAATTAGGTACTGTCTTGGGAATGAGCTTTACAGCTTGTGACTCTGTGTTGGTCTGCAGACAGGTTCCTGTAGACTTATTCAGCTGCCTAGGAGAGGTTTGCATATCTCATGCATATTCTGAAGCAGTTTGCGGACCTTTAAGGATAAGTCTCCCACAGTCTGAGAATCCTTATTTCTCAACTGGCAAGATCCATCTCGTCTTTAACTAACTTGATCCTTGGCATGTCACGCAAGCTTGCCGGGAGACAATTCCACCCTTCTACTGGACTTTTACTAGCGCACAGTAAGTACAAAACAATAGTGATGATCCGTATTTTTGAAGGAACTAATACAGAAGGAGATACTGAGAGAGATAATAGAGCAAAGGAAAGCTTTCACCTTCAGGGTGTACTTGAGTGAGCAGAGAAACATGAGACAAAAGTAAAATTGCTCGCATATCAGGTGAATAAAAGAGGGAAAAAAGAGACCTTTTTCTGTCTTTTAGGTGCAGTACGGTATTAGAGGAGAAAGACTAGCAACAGAAGTCTTCCGTAGCCTCAGATGATCTGATTTATTGCCCATGGAAAACAAAATAAAGTGAGCTACTTTGGTTTTGAGAAATAGTACTTAGGCAGTCTTCTGTGCTTGCAGGAATATAGCTAGTAAACCAGTAATTATCATAATCCTAGAAGTCTGCTTAAAGCTCAGTTGGTCTATGGGAAAATTTTGTTCTGCTGTGGGCAGCTGATGTCTATGGAAGCTGTGAAAGGAAACACTACCATTAGCTGCTGTGAGCTTTGAGAAAACCCATTTTTTGTAAGCAAGTATGAATCTCGGTTCTTTCTGAACTTGGTTAATTTGCTTGAGGAAGAACAAAAGTCACCAAGATGGTCACAAGCATCACAGCTGTACTTACCTTAGCTTAGTGAGGGAAGAATATAATTAACAAGATGGTGTAAAAGAAGATCTTAAAATCCTGCAGCCAAACCTTTGAGAAAATTATGTCCCTTCCAACTCTCAGACAATTCAGTCATATATTGAAAATGGCTTTGTACTCATCTTTCACCTAAAAGATTTATGAAAGGGAGAAAACAGATCTCAAGACTATTACACTGCCAGAATAATCCCAATTGTACCATATACAATGAACAGAACAACGATTTTTCTTATGCTGCTCTTGCTATATCTATAGCCAAGTAATTGGTCAAAAGGGAAAAAGATCTTGTATGCAAGAATTAATTTAATGCTCTGAACATGCTTGTCCACCACACCCAACAGGTGACCTCCTGGCCTTATTGACAATACTGGCATCAGCTGCCTGCCCAGCGGCCTGAAGCCAGCTCCCTTATGTGTCTCCCCGTGCCGGACTGCTGCTCTTCTTGCAGAGCAGTGCTAGGGAAAACAACTGCCAGCCAAGAAAGGGCAGTGGACTTCGACAATTGTGCAAGGTAATTCCATTATAACGGGTTCTCCCAGATACTTACAGCGCTTACTATTATCCTTTCACATTTTAATATTATATACTTAAATAATCCTATAACAACTGTCTTATAATAGACCAGTCAAGTTTCCTATTAGAAGGAATACTGAGTAAATCATGCTGTCATTCATATGTTTCTGTTCTCGCAATCTCTCCCAAAGAAACATACTCCTATTTCCAACCTGTTAATAGTTGGCTTATAATAGCTAGTGAACTAGACAAGGCAGAATCATAATATACTAAATACATAAAAATTTATATGCATGTATGAAATGTATATGCATGCAGGACTCGAAAAGATGACTCCAGTTGCCAAAAGAGGTCCCCCTCTCCCAAAACCCCAACACACCAGATAAAGAATGCTTTGCAATCATACTCAAAATTCACGTGCAGTAGTTCTCCAACTCCCTGTAGAATGTTTTCAAGAGCATTCATAAACCTACACTGGCACTTGACAACAAATTGCAAAATTTGTAGCAGCTTCCTGTCAACATGATGCAAGATAACTTTTATAAGATAACTTATGACAGAAAAGTGTTCACCTCCTAATTTTGTTCTATTGAGTTTAGAGCTCCTAAAGAAGCTCTCAGTCTTTGAGATCGTACCAGCAGCACCTTACAATTCTGGTACAAAATACAAGTATTGACATGCTTCCTCTTGGGACGATCTTCCAACACTCAGTAATTAACTCCCACAGAAAAACCAGAATAATTTCTTGGATAAACAAAACCATGAATAACAACGAAGACTACTATTTTCATGCACAAACAGTGGAAAAACTGAGCACACAGAAGTTCAACGGAGAAAATAGGCTTATGAGAAAATTAATCTTCAATTCTTTTCCATTTTTTGCATGGAAAAGGCCCTTTGTAACAACCCTAGCGATCAACAAGGCAAAGGGACGCCTGGCACGCAGCTTGATGCTGCCCTGGGCAACAACCTCGGCATCGGCTTTCAGGTAGCAAGGACGCTGTGCATCCAGATAATGCAACATCATCCAGCTATAGGCTGCCATGTTGATGGAGAGCACAGAGGCTTCAATCCTCTTCCAAAAGTTGTCCTGGGCAGGAAAGGGCCGCCAAAGCCTGAACTAGGACAAAGCTCTGTTGCAGCTGGAAGTGGGACCAGGGCACAGGTTGAAAATGGCAGAATAGGAGGAGAAAGGAGAATCCCTTCTTTAGATGGTAATTTTGTAGACAATAAAAATAAATGTCCCAATATAAAGAATGTTCTATGAGTCTGAGAGAAGTCCAGATCTGCCTTTAGGCAACGCTGGACTCCAAAAATTTGCTCCAAACACAGAAACATAAGTTTGCAGTTGTAGTCATTCCCTCCCTCTCTGATTCTATTATTCTGACAGGAGCATTTCCTAAACAGCCTCAATCAAAATACTTAGTTTCTCAGAACTAGCAAAATATCTGGGCTCTCTGGAGAAATTCTTACTAAAGTTTTGTTGTGCCTCACAGGAGCAGAGACCATTAACTGGGTTGAATCATACCAAATTACTTGCAAAACCCCTTTGATACAAGGCACTGTCCACAGAGGAAAACTTCAAAACCCATTTGAATTATGAATGGAGATGGATTCCAATACAAGCCTCTGCAGAGAACAAAGCCTATTTTTTATTTATTTAAAAAAAAAAAAAAAACCTAAACCAGAAACAAGTAAGGCATAACCTGCCATTCTCCTATTATTAAGTTTTAATCTCATCATTTATTTTCAACCGCCATGGAAAATGCAAATAACCACCCCCTGCCTGGCACTTGTATATTGCTCTGTTCATATGCTTGAAACAAACGCACATCAAGAGACCACCACTTGTACTGCACAACACATTTATTTTCCTTACTGTGGTTTACAAGTCTATTTGGTGCATTTATCATATAAAATAAGTCTTTTGCAAAGACTTCCCAACAGATTTATTGGAAATCTTTCACGAGGCTTTACTCCAGCCCCAACAAAAGCCTAGTATTTACTGGTGCTTAGTGACTTTTTACCTTACGTAGAAGGCTTGGCACTGGAATAAAACTTGTTCCCCTTTTTCAACTTGCTGCATGCTTCAGGGTTGTTTTGGGGAAAGGAAATGGGTGCCTGGTCCAGGCAATTGGTCTGCTACCACACTACCACCATTCTCTGTCCCTTCACACCAAGAGAAAGGAGCCAGTTATAGGTAGGAAGCTTCCAGCTGTTGCTCATGGTATTCCCAGTCATCAGAAACAGAGAAGGTAAAGCTTCTGAGTTCCTAAGGATGTACATTGTTCATTGTGGAGAAAAACTGAAAAAACTACAAAAGAGATTCAGGAGAACCACTGGAATCCTACCACAGCCAGAGACTATTTTATACTTGAAATCCTCAGTCATGAATAAGAAACTTTTCATTTCAATCCTTGTTCTGTGTAATTTCCTGTCATTCTCATGTAGAATCAGAGGCCCTGATGGGCAGACATAAACGTATACCAAAAAACTTGTAAAGTGCGTGAATATGGATTGCTTCCTCAAGAAATTAATTTAAAAAGTGGGAACACTTGCATTAGCAAACCTTCACCACCATGACTTGGTTGCTCACAATTAACTTCCAAGGCAAACTGATCTAAACTGGGCCAAGGTATTTCCATGGAGGTTTGAGACAAGGAAGGCGTTTGTACTGCCGTAGGTGACACCTTCTCAAGTCTTCTGTAGGCGTTGCTGTAAAACAATTCAGGAATCCTCTAGTTAATACAATAGACATGTTTATATGACAAATGAAAGGCAGCATCTTTCAGATACTTGAGAGAAGCAGCTACTGCTGACTAATTGCTTTAAGCTTTCCATTTAGCCAAAGTCTCTGTGTAACCATCCAATGCTATTCACCATTCTAATTTTAATCCATTTTCTCTGTACCTAAATTCTCAAGTTACTTACAATGAAAGCCAATCTCTATGAAAACCCAAACTTAATCAACAAATTAAGTCTTACCAGGTGTATGCGCTTATTATTATTATTATTTTAAACAAAATAATGAAGTATTAGGCCATAGGAAAAGGGAAAGATAATATAAACTATTAAAACCTGACTGATAAAGAGAGTTGATCTCAACTTAATCATGAGTTCAGCTATGTACAGGTTAATATGTATCTCTACCCCATTATACTCTTTGATAATGTAATGATTAGCCTTGTTATCCTTTTCATTAAATTCCATTCACTTAGACTAACATTGAATAATATTTATTCTTGCTACCAGTGACAGATGGTAAAACATGATTTTATGCCCTTTATAGTGCCTAGAAGACTTAACACTGCTACACTGCTGCCTTGGCCTTGTTGCCTTCCTCCCCTGCTCCCCAGCTTTTAATACGGTGTACGTGGTGGTTGTTGCCGGTGACCCTGGAATGCAAAGGTTTTATTATCAAAATGGGCAACTGGCTCATAAAATACTAATCAAGCCTAAAAATGGACACATAAAATACAAAGGTCCAGGGAACCAGCCATAAACAGGACAGTTGAAGGTAGATTAAATTTGGCATTTTCAGAGCCAGTGTGAATGCATCAAGAGTTTATGGGAGATCTGTGAAGGATTTGGAGACAAGGAGACACATTTGATGACTTAGTTTATTGGATTTCTTTAAATAAAGACTGGAACAAAGAAGTTACGTAATAGGCTGTTTAAATGACAGAAAAGAAGAGAGACTTTTGGGCTCTTATCAGTACACGTACTCTGCGCAGCGTGTATCAGCTGTTGCCTGAGCTGAAGTCTAAACCTCCAAACATTTCCAAAAAATCATGCCTGTGCTTAGCAATAGGTTTTCACATGATAGCTAATTCACGCTACTGAAGAAGAGGTCAGCATAGCCTCTCTCATTATTCTTGAGGAGAATGGGAATTTCACACCCATAGAAACAGAGCAATAATTGCCAGCTGTGTTGAAAACCAGTCAGGAACTGCATAGCTATTAATCCACACTACCAAACAGCGTTTCTGGCAGAAATTGCAGAAAAACTGGCATTAGGGTTACAGATCATATGTTGCAGTGAAAACAGTTAAGAAGTAAAGACTATTTAGAAGAAATTGCTTCAAAGAGCTGTTAATTAACATCACAATTCCTTCAGTGAAGCTACAAAACTGTCACCATAAAACAGACTGACAAAAAAGCATGGCTTTAGACATGAATTTCTGGTTACTTACCTGCTCATTTGTTTTAGAGGGACAATTCTTTGGATGAACAGGAAAGTTTTTTGCTCTGTGTTTAATAGCGGGTAGCCCAATGACTGTTGCTTCTAGGTTTCATTATAATACTATTCATACTAGTGGAAGTTAAGGTTATTGTATTCACATCCCAAATGAGTAACAACAATAAACTACTTCTGACATTAGGCAGATCAGTTTCCCCATTTTGATCAAGTTAGCTTGATCAGCAAATGAGAAGTTCTGCACTTTGAACTAATCTACCTTTACCACTGAAAGAGGAAAAAAAAAGGAAGATTTTCTATTTCCAAAACAACTCTGCAGTCCTGATATGCTTAAGTGACATAGGAAAGCAGTAAAAACAAACAGAAAATTTCAAAAGAAGTAAGAGCTGAGAGAAGAAACATATAATAAAAACCAGTCAAAAACCTCACCAACTAGTTTTAAGAAAGCCCCCCCTCCTGTAACCAGCAGTCTTCAAAACAGACTGCTGCTTTGAGAGACATGCAGACTGGCTTTAGCTGAAATCAAAACCTGGTGCCTACCCTGCTAGACTGTTCTTATTCTTACGCCTTTGCTCAGCAGAAGTACTAACGGTAGGGGTTCCCACTGGGGGCTGTTGTGTGGGTGTAGCGTGCTTCCTGCCCCTGTGTGCCGTGGTACTCCTATACACAAAATATACCATTAGTACTGGAATAAAAAAAGACTTGGAAAGATTATGCCAAGCATTACTAAACTTTGACGGGGGAGGACTCCACTATCCCAAAGGTAAAAGTTGGTACCTGTTTTTACCTCTCTCCATACTATCTGGAGAATACTGAGGACCGGCTTATATATGTATGATGACATCCCAGATACTTTGGTTTCTTCCACTACTTTTCCAAGTCTCCCAGTCATTTTGATTCTGGAAGGGAAAATACTTGAAAACCACCTCAAGAAGATCCCTTCTTAATGCTGGATAACTTTCATATCTCCGTTGATGGCCCCAATCAAGCGTCTGACCAAAAGAGTTGTAGGACATGGAGTTCTGGGAAAAGAAGTAGAGAATTCGCTTGCCATACAGTTAACTGGGTTGTCAAATCTAGTGAATGGTGGCAAAAATACTTTGGAATATAATCCATGTTACTGTACTACGCATTGCAGTAAGTGGGATGCAACTTCCACACATTACAGAAACTTCTTTTGCTCACGTGGCATGAACATTATTCTCCCAACTGAGAGGGACTTCTGGTTCCACTGCGTACTTCCTGTTCACATAACCTAACCGTTATTATCATATAATCCCATCATTATTTGTGATCCTTCCCTCTTTGCCCCTTTTTACTGCCTGAACATGACAAAAAGCAATTTGTAGATGCTAAAAGCACATTTCTCTAAGGTACATAATCTCAACTTACTTAGATGACAGTGTAGTCTCTGGAAAAAAAATTATAGGATGACTAATATGAAACAGAATAATTCACTTAAGTAAAAATCTCGTATGTGGGCGCAAATCTACTTTATCATTATGGAAAAATGTAAATGGAGGATTAACTATTAATGCTACTTGCTAAAGTGATAGCAATTATGAAATCTATTTTGATAGATAAATGAAGAGTAAAAATTGCCCTGTAGATTCACAGAGCTATCATTCCATACACTAGGATAGAACCAGACTGAGGTCTTAGAAGGTGACTTTATTCATAATAAACACCATATGGACTATCAGGAAATATTTCGATCGCTAAATGAATAGATGCTTCCCTATCATTAGCCCCCAAATGAAATATTGATATTTTATGCAAAGGGACCAGTACAGATGATTCTGAAAGAGTAATGCTTTATTTCTAAAACACAAGTTCACATAAGCTGGCCTGGTGTGTATAGTGATCAGTTGAATAAGGTTTGCCTACAAAAAGAAGCATTACAGTTCTTTACATGACAGCTATGCTTGGAAACTTTTTTAAAAATATAAAAAACCCCCCTCTGTTCAGCATTTACAACATCCCAGTGTCACTTAAGTTGTAGTGAACAGGTGGGGGTTGGATGATAAACAACTTCTTGCTGAGTCAAGAAGTCAAGATCAGGGAAAGCAACAAAAATATGCCCCTAACCTGTGACAGTAAGTCTGGGAACTGCTGTCATCTGACTTAAGTTTGTTTGTTCATTGCCCTCTGAATGAGTAGAAATGGTGGTGACTCATAAAGACCACCCTGACTCTGCTTTATCAGAAAGGCCAGCTTTTTCTTATCTGCTCTGACATAAATTTTTTGGTAGTTTGTGTTTTATTGGGAAGTAAGCAAGTCCATCCACACAGATCAACATTTTCTTTAATATTTTTATCTTCTGCAACCTGCTTACATATTTATGACATACCCTTGCTTTGCTCTTCTCTTTTCTACCAGGTACACGTAAGAGTTCTTGAGGGCAATTGCTCCTTTTCCTGGATATTAATAACGAGCTTGTCCAAGGAAAAGCCTGGTGGTTCTGATGAAACATGCGTAATATGGAGCTACTTTTGTCACTTGATGACAGTTTTTGGTCGAAGCTATTTAAGGACTCCTCAAGTTCTCTCAAATAAGTGAGACTAATGTGTAATGTCTTTTCTTATGGAGTCCAACAACCGCAAGTTGTGCAGCAATTGATGAGCTGTCCTTTCTCCTCTAAGTTGCATTAATCCGTTAAATCTGTCTTCAGTGGTATATGAACGGATTTGCTGTATTTTTTTTCCTTTTGCTATATTCTTTTGATGGAAAGAACTGTCTAGTCACTGGTATGACCTTTCCAGAATATTCATTTTGGCACAAACATTGTCCATGTTGGTTACGAGGTCTGTCCAACATGAAACAGTGCAGAAGTGACTAGAGAGAGCATAAAACATGCTAAAGCAATAAACCCCATGAGGCTGCATTAGTCATGGAAAGAAATCTTTCCCTTTACTGAAAGAAGAATCTTCCTTTTTAGAAGATTAATGGCAGATTTTCTCTTCAACAACCTGTCCTGTACTGAATGCTTTATCTCACTTTCAGGTTCAAAATGTCTCCCATAAATCGAATTCACTCAGTGAGTGTTAGCAATAATATTTCTTACTGTAGTCTGCCCCTTTAGTTGCTGATTTGCAACATGTGTATGGATAGCTCAGAAAAAGCCTTGACAAATCCATCATTTCAAGAAGGAAATATCTTGTCCTTGTAAGTGGCCATTACCAATTTATAGTTTCTAAATGATAAATCCCACCAGCAGCTGTGTAACCCATCAACGCATCCCTCAAGCAGGCACAATACAATGGCTACCTGAAGACCCATCCTGCAACTACAAGGTACTGGTTACTCCACGTTAAAACCCTAAGTGCAGGTCTGTTCCAATATAAGCCATCGCAAGCAGAACTTTTCAATCATCTTTCTGGACTCTTGCTTCTGTTTATGCTCTTGTGATACTTTAGAATATTAAAAATTCTCATTAATATTAGACTTTTAACCCAATGTCATTTTACTTAAGTAAACTTAAGTCTTTACTTAAGTAAACTTCAGTCTTTGCTCAGATCAAAGGGTTGTTTTGAAAGCTTCATGCAGTTTCTGTGAATACGGCATTAGAAATTTCTCCTTAATGCTTCCCAATTTCTTCCCAAAGGCTATCCAACTTCTGCTATAGTTTGAACAAGTGTCCCCTATTGAATAAGGGTTGTTAGCACTTTAATGATCTTATCTCAATGAACTTCTTTGTTTCTCTTCCTGAATGGTTGGTGTAGCAAATTTCTTTCAGAATAGATCTTGAATCTTCCATTCTTCTACAATACCTGCAATTTATGTAGGACAATCAGGACTAAAATTATTATATAAAGGTCACAGTGCTTAGTGAAATAAGAGATGAAAGAGAAGATTTCATATAATGCAACAAAACACAAGACTCAGCTAAGCAATGTAAGCCAAATCTGGATCAAAATAAGTCTTGGTTTTCATAAACGTTGTGTGTAGTGCAATTATACAGCACAAACATCTGTAGGTTTATCATTCAACAGCAACTAACTTCAAATTAGGAAGTTATCATTAGCACATTTCATTATAAAAATCACTTGAAGTTGGAAATTCAGATTATTTCAGGTAATACACAATATTTTCACTTTAAAAGAGACACTTTCAAGATTAAATTAACAAATGTTTTAAATTAATTCTCCAGTAAGAGGATGGTGAACTCTAAAACTGGGAGTTCCAAACAGGGAGTTAATCAGGACAGCTCAAGGCTTTAAAGGAACACCTCAACAACTAAAATTTTTACACGTGCAAGGAGATGTATAACATTTCTTTATTCAAAGTTCTATTTATCTTCTGCAATACCCCATTTCCTTTCTCCAGGTCTTTTCCTCTGTTTTCTCCTGTCTGCTAGTGTAACACCATAAGCATCTCATGAGATACCATTCCTAAAGGCACAACAGGTTATTTGTTTTTTAACTTGCAGTCTACTGACAAGTTTGACTTAATACCAATATTGATTTAATGCCAATAATGGCCATATACAGAGCATCATACATGCAACAAACCTCACTGTCCTCCTTGCTCCCTCCCATAGCTTCAGTAAAGGCTCATTTTATGAAGATAACAGTGTAAATCTCTAGAAGTCATTTTTCAGGCCAATTATTCTGCTGGTGAAATGGGATTTCTGAGTAGGACTATTTGATGTATTCTGGCAGTGATCTCTTAGTTCATTTCTTGTATAAAAGGTCTATCTAAAGGACATCAAGATAACCCTGCCAAACAAGTCCCACACACTACAGCTTTCTCAGATTAAGATGACTAAGAAACAGCATTTCCACAACCTAGTTTTAGAAAGCACAGAGTGAAGTGCTTTTACATTAGTAACACCTAAATAGCTGGTAAAGACCAGACATGAAAGGCTTGTGTTTGGAGTGAGAGGAGGAAACAGATTACAGGTGTAGAGGTATTTCTCCACAGCGCTTAGTAGTTATGCTACCTCTAATTTGTTTAAAAGAGATGGACTTAAATTTAGCAGCCCGGCCAGAGATACTTGATACGGATAATGGCAATAGTGGCATTCAGCAGCGTACAGATCGGTTTCAAATAGTGACTTCAGCAATCAAATAACTTTAGAGAGACAAGAGTAAAATGAGACGATGCATGACATGCACAATTTCATTACCAGTGATAAAACATGAAATCTGGCTCTTAATGTGATGATTTTGTTATCATTGTGCATGCTTGGTTTTGTTTTCCTAAAGACTAGCATTTCAATGCATCAACAGTCGTTTCATTTTTAGCTAAACTGCCTTCAGTCAAGCACTTAGTCTTGTGAGCTGGTCAGTTCTACTCCCATATTTCCTATAGCTTCAGTTATCGGTGCTGTTTCTGCTGCCAGGAAGTTAGTTTGTGGCTTTGTAAGTCATCTTGTCCTCAGCAAATGAACCAGTCCCAACATAAGATTATCAGAGCAGCCTCATTATGAAAAGTGTTTAGTGATACAGTAGCACAGAGGTAACATTCTCTGCAGGTTAAACTCCCCTGAAACAAACAGCTTGAGCTACAGCCTTTGCTGTTCAGCATTCTGAGTGATGAGTGTACACAGATTATTAGTGCATTAAAAAAACAGTGGTACATAAACCAAGAATGATGGTTCACCGGTATGACAATGACACTAATTACAATGACTACAGGAGACAAGATCGTATCAGATCTCATGGTCCTGTCACTTGAGGATGTGGAGGGCAGATATGGGATTTGTTATTAGAGAGGGAAAAAAAAAAGTAATCTAAGGCAGGTTTATATGCTCAGTTAACAAGCCTCTTAACATCCAGTTTTGGGTTACTTACGACTTTTTCAAACCTTTAGCACATTCAGATTGGTCATTGACTGACTTTTCCTTACCCTTTAAAGTTTCAGCTAAAATGAGTGAGCATGTGAGTGAGACAGGAAGTATGTCTACCGTTTTGAGCAGAAACATCGGTGCTGCTGTGGTTTGATCAGAGGTTGGCTGGCAAGGGGATATGATGGAAGAAGATCAGATGTGGCCTGATACGGGAAAAAAGGCAGCTGTTACCCAAAAACTCTGTGACTACATTAACGTAGAAGCTGAGCCAGCTCTAATACAGCCTGGTCACTGTGCGCCAAGCAAAAACTGACTATGATTGCTAGACGGAGACAAGGGAAAGGGGGAGGCAATAATATACAACGAAGAGTGAAAGCAGCAGAGACTGATATGAAGAGCAGAGAGAGTGGGAGAAACAAATGACACATCTTTGTTTCTCACTCTCACAAGAACTTGTGCTTATAGCTAGGTTAAAAGGAAATGAAGATTGCCAGGTCATGCACTAAAACCTGAAAGTTGCACCGCCCTTGTGACTTACTTTCTGCATTAAGAATTTCTGCACAACCTGTAGTTAATACCACAATATTATTTTTCCCGCAATACGTTTGTTATACACTAGTCACTTAATGGCTTGCTGAGTGTTAACCCCCAGACTAATTTCTTGAATGAGATAAAAGATGCGTAGTGAGCAATGCAAGAAATTGCAGGAAGGAAAAGATAATGTCATGGTTAAGGAAGATAAGTGTCGCTCTGGAGAACTACAGCCTGTTTCTACATGTAAAGCTGATTTCTAATACAAAGCTGGGGTTCATATTTGCATTCAAATATTCGTATTTGCATTCATCTCAAACTTCATATCTCAGATCTCATGACTAAATTCTTACATAGCTTACAAAGAGAGCTTAATACGGAGATGTTCATCTTCTAAAATGACAGAAGTAACCACCATTTCTTGCACATCAAACTTTAAAAATATTACCTTTTGAATATTGCAAAGCTTTGCAGGATTGGTATAACAAATACCCAGGACATGCATCTTTACAAACACTACATCAGAAAACTGTATCTCCTATATATGTATTTCTAAAATCTTCTGGAATACTTACAATAAGGTTTTTTTTTGTTTGCATGACAACATATAGTTCTTTCTTGGGCTTCAGCTTTTAACAATGAGTAAAGAGACAATGCTAATTAGTACCAGGAAACTCTCTTCAGTACCAATGACATTACACATTGTCTACCCACATCAAATGTTAACATAGTTCAGAGAACGGAAATCTCTATTACACCTCCTTGAATCTGCCACTGATCTTACAAGTCTATTTCTTTTAGTAATCCATATCCGTGATATTTACTTTCTCTGTCTCTCTGCCACACACAGAGGTTTTTAAACAGATCAAAAGTTTTTCATGCTGAACCATGCTGCATAATGCATCAGGTTCAGCGTATCAATGCCATTATTTGCAAAAAATATTATATTTTACAATAAAATTTATGCATTACTATATTCCGGCTTCACCCTTTCAGTGCTTCAAGGCTTAAGGCTCGTCCTGGTTAGATGTTCCTTATCTTAGTCTGTACAACCACACTGTAGAGCAACTAAGAGCTAGCAGTTTTATGAAATATTAATATTCAGTAAATGTCCCCACAAAACTGAAAATCTCAACTTCTGTACTTAAGCATATCTCATTACAGTTTAATGCTGGAAGACATGAGATAAGGAAAAAAAAAGTAGAAGTGTTCCCTTGTATTCAGACTACGAACACCAAAACACTAGAACAAGATTGCCTACGATTTCTGACCTCACTTTCTTTGTATGCTCCTTTCCCTGTGCAAAAGGTGTCTTTAAAGACTTCTGAAGAGTCAAAAAAATCCCCGAACCAACTCAAGGTTCTCTCCACCTTCAGTTCAGAGAGAATACCAAAAAACACTGAGAAAAGTCAATGAAAATTGCCACAAGTAAAGAAAATAATGTTAGCAGCAAACTGAGTCTATTACATTGTGCTCAGGTATGTTACACCCAGTGTAATTTGTTTTGACAACAGCAGGAAAGTGGAATCAAACTAGGGGAAAGATCAAGGGCGATTTTATTAATCAGAGACTTTGGCCCTAGCGTGTGCAAGAACACCACTGAACTTCACTGAAGAAAAAAAACAAACAAACAAACAAAAAAGAGGTTAAAATATAGCTAGAAGAAGAAAAGGAAGTCATTAAGCAGATGCCTTGTTCAGAAAGAAGCAGTGAGCATTTTTTACCTCTGACAGTTTTACCCTCCCTTCGTAGGTCAGGCATACGGTCAGGTGTTGTTCAGAAGAGGAAGTCATGCTTTCCTCTTAAGCATCTCTTCACAGATAGCCATCTGCCCGCTGCCAGCTCTGCTGGCTCTGACACTTGCAGGGAGTGGATCTATGTTGACGCACATAATGTTCCTACAGTGCTGTACTTTAAAGTAGCAATATAAGTTGTGGAAAGGACAGTTTTGTATTACCTTTATCAGTAGGCTAATTGACTTCAACCAGTTGCTTTGAATGCCATTGCATGTTTTCATGAGTTACTAATAGGATAGAAATTTGATGTCCCTGTCTCTGCAGCTTTTTTTGCATTCACTGTACTTGTACAATACATATATGATAAGTAGTTTTTCAGTAAAGCCATTTTACAGAATTGGCAATCCTCAGATAAATAGAAATTGTGTGCTCTAACTGCAATATTAATGGCTATATCCCGCATTCAGAAATTAGTAAGTTTTTAAATCTATTTTAAAGACTGAAGCTTTTAGCCTTCAAACTGAACTGTGACAACAGTATTTGCTTAAATACTTTGAAATCACACAATAATTTGAGATTTTACAGCTTTTACAGCTATACTACTAATGGGAGGGAGGAAGTCTGCACCTTTACATAAAAATAACTTCTTCCTCTCCAATGCATAGTATGTCAAAGGATTTACAACAGATATGTTAATTCACCAGTTTTAATACATTAGCCAAAGATGCTAAGAATCAGCGGGTTATATATTCATCTCTCCATTCACTCCCAAGATATTCCTCATATGTATCGGGCAGTCTAGAGAAGGGAAAAATGTTATGTGTGCAAGAGCTAGGAAGCCATAAATTAGTTTTTATGTCCTCAAGAATTCCTAAAACAAACACAAAACCCACCTTTTTATTGCCAATCTACCTATAATATAAACAGGATTCAGGCATTTCTAGTGGCAATCTATACCAGGATAAGTCATCACACAGAAGTCCTGAAAAGTGACAAACAGGGACTTTGTTTTATCACCCCGTCATGTCTGGGGAAAGTCTTTATTATGGAGCTCTTGGTGCACTTGCTGTTCAAAGGAAGTCTGTCCTGAAGTGACAGAATATGTCTGGACTGGAGCTACCACCAGCTAGAGGAGTTTATTCTGACCCATACCTCTCGGAAAAAGAATAAGCAACCTCTGGGTCTGCATACGTGGAGGTAGCAGTATTTAATAGTTTCCTATCAACCTAACCTTGAAAATAATGATAGAATAATGAAATTGAAAGCAGTTTGAACTAATGTATCTGTCAGTAACTTCATGCTAAACAACAAAAGCAGTAACAAAAGCACTCCATTAGTCACACACTTGAATGAAATATGAGGAAAAGATCTAATCAATAGGTTGCCTAGTGAGATAGTCAAAACCAAACTGTTGTCACTGATCTATTTTATTCGCAGCTAAACCTTTTTTTTTTTTTTTTACCTGACACAGACAGCCTGGCCATGACAAAAAGCTCTTACAGAGTTCAGCTTGAGGTCTGTCATTAGCATCTGCTCTCATGCACCAGGAATTCTCTCTTTCCTGGCTTATTTCCACTGATTAAATACTTGAGGTTGACAGGGTTTCCCGTCCCTCCTCTCCCCTTAAGCTAACAATTATCTTTCAAATTTTTTTTTATATTGGACATAGTAAAGGTTTAGCCATTTAATATCTGCAGAATTCTCATGGTCTTGTTGTCTAATACAGTACAATGTTGATGTGTGACCTCTACCTTTACTATTTTATTGTTAACTAAATACTAACCTAGTCCCTAACCTCTGCTGCAGAACCTCTGTCTCATCCTTTTCCTATCTAAAAAAAAGCCTGAGTGTAACATAATCATAATCTTCAAGTCTCAAAAGCCTTAAGACTGTGTTACAGTCGCTCCCAATTGCATTTGAACTCATTTTCTCTATAGAAACTTAACAACAGTGCCATGTCAGCAGTTTTGCCTTATTTCTTGGAGCACTGGGAGTTACCTGATTTATGAATACAAACTCTTTATGGCTTTGAAAATGCTGCTTTAAAGAGGCACATCTTGAGCATGTTTGTCTAACAGTGCTCTCCCTCTCCTCTCCTCCCTTGCTTCTGTCTCTCTGACTCTCTGGTAAAATCTATCACGAATTAAGGAGGCTGACTTGATGGGAACAGGAAAAGTATGTGTATGAAACTGTACTCGGTTTCCAGTAAATCTGTGATATGAACCAATAAAGCTGAAAAGTTTTAAAAAAAGACTGAATCTATCCTCAGCTGGTGTCAACTTTTTTCATAACTCACTGCCTAAATACTGTAACACAGTGTAGGGAACAAAGTCACGCATCAGAAATTGATCTCATTCTCCTAAATATTTCTAAAGAATGAAATAACTAAGGTCAAGTAAGTGATGAGCTGAAGAGAGTATTTTTCCTCCTCGTCCTCTCTCCACTCACTTTCAATGTTTTTAAGTTTAAAAAGACTTTGCCCTGCAAATCATTCAGTACAAGAAGTTTTGTACAAGTGCTTGGCTGGATTTGGCCGGAAGTTTGTGTGTCATTCTTTCTTGAAGTAGACTCTTTCCTATTTTTTTTTTTTTTAAGTCACTTCCTCCTATAATCTACTTAGTTTATGACCTAAGCATGAAAATAAACAACCTTCAGGATCACGGTGATTCATTGTATAAGCTTTCTTCTAGCATTTTCAGAGAACAGACCTGAGAGTAAGAAACCTATTAATACCACAGAATTTCTTCTTGTGGGTAGTCTCATTATGATGAACGCACAGACAAATGCTCTCCAAGCACTTCTTTAACTTTAGCTAAGCACACTGGAAAACATGCTAATTAAAACTAGCATTTAACACAACTCAGCATTCAGCATAGTCAATGACTTTTGTGTTTAATATTTAAAGAGAAAAATTATCGCTGTCAGCTGATCACTATTGGTAAGGGTATCACCAAGCTAACTCAAACTAGTTTATACTATGGCATATTGAGTTTGCGTGGCCAGGTTTTAGTAGCTGCAGGGCTATAGGGGTGGCTTCTGTGAGAAGCTGCTAGAAGCTTCCCCTATGTCCAATAGAGCCAATGCCCGCCAGCTCCAAGATGGACCCGCCGCTGGCCCAGGCCAAGCCCTTCAGCAACGGTGGTAGTGCCTCTGGTATAACATCTTTAAGAAGAGGAAGAAACTGCTGCGTAACAGCAGCTGGAAGAGAGGAGTGAGAATATGTGAGAGAAACAACACAGCAGACACCAAGGTCAGTGGAGAAGGAGGGGGAGGAGGTGCTTCAGGCACCAGAGCAGAGATTCCCCTGCAGCCCATGGTGAAGACCATGGTGAGGCAGGTTGTCCCCCTGCAGCCCATGGAGGTCCATGGTGGAGCAGATATCCCTCTGCAGCCCATGGAGGACCCCACGCCGGAGCAGGTGGATGTGCCCAAAGGAGTCTGTGACCCCGTGGGAAGCCTGTGCTGGAGCAAGCTCCTGGCAGGACCTGTGGACCCGTGGAGAGAGGAGCCCACACTGGAGCAGGTTTGCTGGCAGGACTTGTGACCCCGTGGGGGACCCACGCTGGACCAGCCTGTTCCTAAAGGAATGCACCCCGTGGAAACTGCTGGAGCAGTTTGTGAAGAACTCCAGCCCGCGGGACGGGCTCAGGTTGGAGAAGTTTGTGGAGGACTGTCTCCCGTGGGAGGGACCCCACACTGCAGCAGGGGAAGAGTGTGAGGAGTCCTCCCCCTGAGGAGGAAGGAGTGGCAGAGACAACGTGTGATGAACTGACCGCAACCGCCATTCCCCGTCCCCCTGTGCCGCTCGCAGAGAGGAGGTAGAGAAAATCAGGAGTAAAGTTGAGCCCAGGAAGAAAGAAGGGGTGGGGGGAAGGTGTTTTTAAGATTTGGTTTTATTGCTCATTACCCTACTCTGATTTTGACTGGCAATAAATTAAATTAATTTCCCCAAGTCAAGTCTGTTTTGCCCATGACAGCAATTGGTGAGTGATTTCTCCCTGTCCTTATCTCGACCCACAAGCCTTTTGCTCTATTTTCTCTCTCCTGTCCAGCTGAGGAGGGGAGTGATAGAGCGGCTTGGTGGGCACCTGGCATCCAGCCAGGGTCAACCCACCACATATGGCTAAGACAACACTTAGCCCTTACTAAGCCTTTATTGCTATAGTAGCCAAGACTTACTCCTCTGTCGTGGTATTCTGTGCTGCAGACAAGCAGTGTTAGGAGGAATGGTTCCACATCAGGTTTTAAAGATCACTATGAACCAATTTTGCCTGCAACTGCACAAATGCAAATCCTATTATAGTAAGTTTATAGTATCTCATTTTAGTTAAATTTATGTACATAAAATAAAGCAATGATGTGATAGACACATTTCAGAGACTGGAAACAAATTAAAGCAAGTTTTCTTCTATTTGTCTACAAGAAATTAGAGTTACAGCACTATTAATTCACAGTAATGCCTCACTTGAAGAGGTTTGTTGTGTCTAACACTGATGTACTGCAATTCAGAAACTTTTGTCATTATTTTTTACTTTTATTCACACTACTAAAACAGTTTTTAGTAAAGATTAACTCATAATCTGTGTGCATAAGCACATACACTATAAACAGTAGTGAAAAATATTATCATACCTAAAATAGCAACTATTTATAGCAAATCATGTTATAGAAAAACAATTTGTAAAATACCACAGAGAGTACAGACTGTATGATGATACAAAAGCAACACTTTTCAGGAAAGTGTTAAGCACATACTTAATTTACTCATGCTTTCTATTGAACCCAACAAGAATTAAGTTCCAGCTAGAAGTTAAGGGCTTCCTTATAGACCTTTCTGTATAGGATCTCTGTCAATAAGCAATGTACTATTGTCTAACTATATTAAGGAGTATTTAAATATATCTGAGTATATTTAAAAAAAAAAATCCAAGGCAAGAAGAAAATTTAAGAAATAGCACATAGGAGTTTTCTTGGCCTAACTTTTTCATATTTTTAACGTGAATTTACTGCTCATGAAAGGTGTCAGATTAAGAACCCTCAGGCTGAAGTTATCTATACAGCCACAGACACGCAGTGCATCAGCAGCAACATTGTCAAATTTTCCCTTAAAACGCACTTCTGCTCTGAAGCCGATCACCGTCTATACACTGCTAAAGAAATGTGGGGATTGTTTTTTTTTTTCCTTTTTTAAATTTATTTTTAAATTCCAGGGAAAAGAATGGAAGTGGTTTTCATAAAGGAAGGAGTCCACTTTCTAGTTTTAAGGGGGCTTCAGATCACATGTATTTGTGCAAGTAAATACTTTTATGTAATCTTACTTGAGCAACTGTGTTGATTTTGAAGTCAGGCACTTACAAGTGTATTGGCAGGATTTGGTCTTAAATTGTCAGCCTCCCACAGTACATTATCTCACTTTTTCCTGTGCAAAGCTCACTCTCCCCAGTTAATAAGTACCAGTCTCCAGGGATGACCAGAGGCTGAAAGGTACAATTCCACAGGTGCAGGAGCCCAAAAAATTTACATGGAAGTGAATGTTTGTGGATTCAACCATTACTTGCTCCTAGGTAATTAAGCTCATCTTCCTGGGAAGTTAACACCTAATGAGCCAAGAGGCAAATGGGAGACAACCTTTTACAAGCTATGCTTTCTGCATACCAGACCTCACAGGCAACAGAAGTAATACAGCAATAGCCTTCGATTCATGGGAATTGCCACAACCACATCCTTCATGTACTAGCACAAACCCATCTATTCTGCAAACACAAATCTTTAGACTATACAAAAAGCACATTCTAGAGAAACATAAAATGCTGTCTATGACTGTCTCCCAATCTAAGGATTTTAAAATTTGCAGTGCATATCTGCATCATTGTAAGAGCTCTCCTGATACAAGTATCTTTTTGTTCATTAATAAAGGAAAAACCAAAGCCTTTTAAAAAATCCATCAAATAAGCACCCAGACTGATGCACCACAGCTTTGTGCACAGTCTCATTTAGTGCCAAGCAAATGACAGCTGAGAACATTTCCTGCTTTACACCTGCCTAACATTTAAGTAAGGCTTTTATTACCTGTAGTATGGTACTTCCCAAAGAATTTCAGCAAGACCTTTGCTCCTTTTTATCAAGTATTGTACGGACGCACTTGGACATACTCCCTGACTGTGTATACTCAATTTTAAACACTTAGTCTTATTACTTTAATTTCAACATTTGAACTTAGGCATAGGATTGTTTACTGGATCAGAACTTAAATCATTTTGCAAATGCACTATTAAGGGGGAAATGTTGAACCACGATTAGGTTACTGGTGCTATGGATGGGTTTTGCCTTGAAGTTAGAACTAACATCCAAAGTTTCCAAACATTTAGAGATATTCTATGATGCATCTCACTACAGAAACTGAAGCCAGCTATAAATTGCAGACAGAAATGAAAGTCACATGCATCAAAGAGGGGAGAAGCACAGAATATATTAGGGTTGATTTGCCTCTTCATTTCAATAGTTAGCAGTTTGGGCAAATCTCAGACACCATCCAGAATCACAGGCTGGAAGAACTTCTGCAGGTCATTTGGTTCAGTGCCCTTGCAACCTCTCCGGGCAATCTGTTCTAGAGTTTCATCACCCTCATGGGGAAAAAATAGGAAGGAACTAAGGAAGTCCTTGGCAGATCAGCTTTTCGACAGTGCTACAGACAGCTACATATAGAAGTGTAGTATGTATGTCGAATACATTGCAGAAGTATTTTAATATAATGCAACCTGATGACTAAGTAAATGGGATAGACCTCATGATTTGTAACTCCACATTTTCTAATTTAACTTAAGGCATGTCAAATATCTGTATCTTTTTTTTTTTTTTTTTTTAAATCTGTGGAGATCACTAGAGCTTCTATTTCTAACCATACGTCTATCAAATGAAACATTAGCTATACTACGTTAGATCTACTTCTTCTTCAATATATGATAAAATATAAAAATCAATATCTATCAACTAGAGATCAGGAGTGCCATAAAGCAGATTTTTGGTCATATGCTGGCTTTCTGCTATAATTAAGAGCCCCATAAACTACTTGCTATATTCATACATGGTAGCCAAACAAGAAGGCTGACAAGCACCAAGGAAATTGCTACAGTCCATTTTATTCAGTCATATTCAGTAGCTCTTAATCTAGACATTCAAATGTGTGTCTATAGAGAACCTGTAAAAATTAAAAAACTTTGAAAATTCAGCTCTGGTTCAATCACCTAAGCAAGCGTTCAGGCTTTCTAGAAGGGATTGAGGACAATGTACATAACTATGCTAGAGTTTTAAGAGCCTATTGATGCACTCAACTCAGCTCTGTACATACCAGCTGAGAATTGGACGCATTACTCTTATGCAAGCCCCATGCAACAGCCAGTGTGGGTCTTGCTCGGTGCTACGCATGAGTTACAAAGCCTGCGTCTTAGAAAGATTTGTTAGCTGAGACGTGATGCCATTCAGCCATGACTATGACTATTGTCATTGCTAAGCTGATTAAGTACACAATGCACTCTTGCGGGCTTGCTTAAGGACCTGCACATTGTATTCACTGCGGGATGATGACACTCTAAGGTATTTGAAAACCAAGCCATCTGAGAGCTAAAAAACTGATTTAGGTGCCTGCCTTTAGATATCTATGCTTAAAATTTTATGGTTTAACATAAACAGACAAGCAGTCCTCTGGCTAAAAACAACAGATTAGAAAATAATCCTTTAGAATGGAAACGCTCTAGTACACTACAGTGCAAACCTCTAATATGTTATACCAGTTTGTTTTTTATTTAATGGCCTGTACAGAATCGAGGGAGGGCTCAGACACTGTCTGCCACTGCACCAGGAGGAATTTTGTCTTCTGTCTACGTGGCATACTCTGTGATAGATTAAAATAGTTCTGCTTGTGCCTCTGGAGATAGCCTAACACAATTATAGAATCTTTCTCTCATAAACAGGATGAGTAGCTTGCAGTGAAAAAAATCATAACTTTCCATCTGATCAAATCCACTTCCAAAATGTC
The DNA here is from genome assembly GCF_000690835.1 of Fulmarus glacialis. Taxonomy (NCBI): domain Eukaryota; kingdom Metazoa; phylum Chordata; class Aves; order Procellariiformes; family Procellariidae; genus Fulmarus; species Fulmarus glacialis. The sequence goes on from NW_009213906.1 coordinate 69,291, forward strand.
AGTGTATCTTTCCCTCAAAAAATGTTATTTAAAATTATAAGCAAACTCATGAACCCATGTTTCTGCTAAAAATAAAATAAAAGGTCTTTCTTCCTGCACAAAATACGTGATTTCAGGGATTCTAAACAAAAATATATTTAGAAGGTGTTATAATCAGGCCATAGCTTCATATGTGAAATACATTATTAGTTAGGGTCCTGTAAGCATCTATTTTTGTTTTTCAGAAAAGTCAGGATTTTAAACTAGCGTTACTGTTTATCCCAATTTGGCGTTAATCTTAGTATTCCAACATTTAAAAGGCCATCAGATCTTCTGTCATTTTAATACAAATACAGTCTGTGGCTGTGACAGTGTTTGGCATAGATATATTTTACCATGATATTTCAGATGACCCCAAGTGTGTTTCTCTAAATGCATTAAAAATTTATAAAATTTCTCTTTATAGATTCCACACAGAGAACAGGAGATTAGGAAACAGGCTTCATCAGGATAGCAGTAATGTTTACCTGTCAAGTTCTTTTCTTCAGGGTTTCTAAAAATTCCTTGTCAGCAACTGCCTGAATTTCTAAAGGTGTCCTATCAAAACTTTATTATATTTTTTGACATAATATCAGAGACTGTTACATTAGATCTATAAGACAGTTTAGCTTCACCACAGCAAAAGAAATATTTTCCCATATCCATACCCTTTCAGTCATGGGCCCTCAATGTATAGGTTAGCAGTGTGCACTAAGCGCTGAGACATATCGACTTCAGTGGGAGTTACAACACCTCATTCACTCAATACACCCATAAAGGTGATATTGGCTGTTGCAAGTGAATGGAGCAATCTTTATAAGATAAAGGCATGGGAGACAGGGACTCAGAGACATAACATCCAGGCAAGCCAAGGCATAATGAAATTAAGAAAAGGCACACAGGAGATTCCAGGAGAAAAATGAGATTTTTTTTTTCCACATGGAAGGAAAGTTAAAATTTAAAAACGGTGTTTCTAGTAATAAAATACCTGGAGAATTAAAAGCCAGTAAAAATGACATTCGTCACCTTGCAGGCATTACTATGGAGACAGCAAGATACCAGACATAAAAATCCTTCCAGACAGGATAGGTCAGGGCATCCTTAAATTGAAAACAACAATAAATTCACAACATTCTCAAAAGACTTCAGGGCCTTGCTATAAACACTAGTCAAAACTTTTGCAGTAACTAATATATCAAACCACTTTGTCATGTTTAAATAGGTCTGTCCAGTATCTGATACTCTAGTAGTAGCCCAGCAACAACAAATGGCAGGTCACAGACCATTCTAATCACATTTCGTATTTTTTTAAATGCACCCATAACTGCAAGTCAGTATAATGTCATATAAACTAAACTGGTTTAATAAGATAACTTAATTCAATAGAAGTACTTTAAAAAAAAAAGCAGCAAAAAATCTAGGCCCATAAGCCCATTAACCTAGCAAATCTTTCTATGATGTAAGTTTCCACTCAAGATCTTATGGAGTAACCACAAAAAAGGAGAGCAGCAGTAAGTATCAAACTCAAGAACTCTTTCATAGCACCACCCTTCATTAATGTTGTTTAGTGTAGGGTTATGGAAATAAGTTGGCTCACAGGGAAAAAGCAGTGACAGTTTACAAAGCAAATAATTGTTGCATGTCCTAACAGAGTGGGTGTATGCTAGAATTTATTCTTCTTCACTTGTAGTTGCTATACAAAAATCATTGTACTCCAAGATGCATGCAGTAAGTCCTTGCTTATCTATAAGTGATGCTCTGTAGAGAAGGTGGAAGGAACTGGGAATGTGATAAGGCTTGCAGATTTTTCTCTGAATAATCTAACCAGAATTAGCATGTCAGGACGACCAGAAACGCTGAGCAGATGGCTCACACGTAATTTCAGCTAGGTAGAGCTGTAGATGATTGCCTTATATCTACATAGACATTAAATGTTACATTAGGTCTGTCTGATCGTTGGTATTTCCAAATGCACCCAAGAGCATTAAACATCTGAAGTCTCACACAGCTTGAAAAAACTTAATCATCCAACTCATTTGTGCTTCCTTTCACAATGAATTTTGGCTCAATACTACATCAAAATACTCTGAAATGCTGAGCTCATTTTCCTATGCAAGCTAAATCCACTGTACTGTACCAACTTCCTTCCTTCAATACCAAGGAGAACCACTTAAATGAAGAGATTGCATTTCTCAAACAGTAAGTTGCTCCTCAGTGCTCAGAGAAATGCAAAGTTCATTTTACAGTTAACTTACTGGATTTCTGATTGTTTCACCTAAAAAAGAAACAGAATGAGCAGTATTTAAAAAAAAAAAAAAAATTGTCTTTAAAGCCAGTAGGTAGATAGATAAATTAAATTCCTTTCCAAAAATCATTCTTCATAGTGAAAGCTGTGTAGTCACTTAATGTCTTTTTAGTAATAAAAATACTACAAAAGCAGGTGTTATGCATAATACACTAAGTTTAATTAAAACTGAAAGAAAAACAACAACAAAACCAGAGAAACATAATTCCTTTCAACTGAAGCAGCAGCCACTTGGTCCAGGGCTAATTTTCCTGTAAAAATGCAAAATCTGCTTTCATTTACAACTTTGCAACTCCACTGAAGTTCACTGAGGCTGAAGACAAGCGTCAACTATAGAATATAATTTGGAGGTCATGTGTAAAGGGTCTGCACTCCACCTTTCTCATCACTATTTTTTTTGAAACCCATAATTACAGTAACACTTTCTCCTTCATCACCCTGACTTTGATATCCCCAAGAATAAGACAGTAAGATGGATGAGAGCTGATCACAAGTTCTACTAGAGTAATCAAATTTTAAAAGATGATACCTCATAAGACCTCTTCAATTTAACGAAGGATCTTCCAATTTCCTTTAGGAAAGGCTTGAACCTTAAAGGTGCTCAGCTCTGCCACTAATGCTTATAATTTGAGTCTCAATGTTTTCGTAAGAGGTGAGCATTTTCTTATTATACCTACAGGGCATATTTGCATTATGCTTAGTGTAAGGCATTTACATCATCCATATGTAACTCAGGAAATAGAAACAGTATTATATGTAGAATCACGTCTGGTATGTATTCGTTAGGCAAACAGATAGATGGCGTTGATGTAGAAACCAAAATGAGCATCTATACCAAAACAAAGATATATTGTGTACACGAAACGCCCCAGTGGATTGACATATGAAGGGAAGCCTCATGACCTATCAAAATTAGAATCTCAGACTACAAGACCGAAGGTAGGAGAGGTGATCAAAATTCTCTAGTTGCTAGGCATTTTATGGAAAGAGGCCACATTCACTCATCTTATTAAAATTCATGGAAATTCAAGATATCCAAAAGCCCAGGAGGGGTGGGTTCAGAAAATCTATTTCACAGAACTGGGAAGCTTACTCTAAATTCACCTTGAAAGCACTTTCCCCATCACAGTCTTCCTGAGAGCCTTTTGATTTCTCTCCTACTTAGGAGATAATTATAGAACTTCTTTTCCTCCCTGACTAATGCATACAGAAGGGGGTCACTTCAGCATTTTATGCAGATTATCATGGTTTGTTCCTAACTACATCTTTGTTGGAAATATTATTTCTCCTTTGCTCTCTCTCCAACCCATCTAGCAACTTTATTTTTATTTCCTTCTGTTTCCCGTATCTTGTCCTGTGGCTGCGTCATTTGATATCATAACGGCTTTAGTATTAAATATTGTTGAACTCTGCACTCTTCCATTTTCCTGTTTTTCTTTGCTTTCTCCTTTCATTTTAAATTTACTGTTGTCAGGAAACAATGACACTCAGGCATGGGGATGATGGAAGAGGGACATTAATCAAAGGCTATATAGCACATATCTCTTGTGGATAAAACTTCTAAAAGGTACAAATCCAAATAGAAAGACTAAATACTTCCTAAAAGGATTTCTAAGAGCACCAGAATCATGTGATATTTTTAAGATCATCACAGTGATTTCAGTCAGGAAGAATCTGACTATGAGTTTAAATTGCCAATGCTGGATACTTGGCTCATGTGGTCTGATCTGGCCCTCACAGCTTTTGCTGCTTTTAATTTCTTGTACAAAGTGACACTAAGAGGAAGATGTGATGGGAAATTCTGCACCACCCCATTTCCACATCAGGGAAGTCTGTCTCCTCGTAACACTACTACAGTAGTACAACAGTATTTCCCCATGCTCAGGCACCTCCCCTGCCTTGGGAACTTATTATGTCTAAGACTTATTTATAGCACAGTGTTTTCAAGATTAAACCAAGGTTCAGACATCATTTAACAACAGAAACAATGATGTTTTAGGCAAGTTAGAAGTAGAGTCAAGACCCCAAGGTTTTTTTTTTGCTAGTAGCTCAGCTTGATTCTTAAAAAGAAAGCTGGGATAGAGTTTTGTTTTTTTGTTTTTTTGTTTTTTTTTAAAACCTGCTTTTCTAGTATTGTATAAAAGTTGCAGGACATGAACAGTAGCAGTACTGCAGCAGACAGCTTGCTAAGTATATCCCAAAGATTTAGCATTCCAAATAGAAGTAGCAGGCTTCTGCATAACTCATCACACATTTTTGCAAGTGATATCGATGGTCAATAACAGACCAACAGTATGACTTCACCAATCATACATAATTGCTAATAAAGAGAAAAATGAAATGTTGTTTCATGAAGAAGCTTTCAGTACTTCTGTATTAAGAAACAATATAAGAATAAAGACTTTCTACAAAGCCCTCAGAAAGGTGGCCCACTTTGGAAACAAAGTCACAGCTGTGACTAAATCAACCAAATCACACATTGCCAAAAGATTTTCCCTTCAAGGTATTAAGAATAGATTATTCCTCAGCCTAACTGTCCTGCTTTATATATTGTTCACTCAGCCAGCTGCATAGCCCTCTCCCATTCCCCTGAGACAAATTATTCATGATTTCAATAATAGTTGTTGAAGAAGCTTTTGTACATCTAAGATAATATAAACACTAAAGGCTATAAGTATTTTTATACACATAAGTGGCCTTAAAAGAGAAACTTTTTATATTTATTAAGCTTAAGCACAAGCTCCCCCCCACCTTGATGAACAAAATTCATACCACCAAGTCCTAAGGAATCTAAAGCAGCACCCAATGTTTTTCTCTTCACTCCTGTCTGTCCCCCCGGCTTTAATTTCTCCCTCTTTCAGAATCCTATCTGGCACATGGAGGAGGCTTTTTCAATAAATCAATACTCTAATAAAAAATGACTGCCTCTATGTACTCCACATATTAAGCGAGTTTGTCTTATACAGATAATACCATTCACCTTATGCTCTATATTTGACATTCATTTTTAATAACAGACCTTAATAAAAGAAGCACCTGGCAAAAATGTGAATCTAAAATAGCACAGTGTTAAGTCTTGTCTGCTTCGACAATATTTTTCTGATGAGGCATAATAGCTAATCAATTTAATTTGGTTTCAGAAAGAATGATAGCATTTTGCTGTTTTCAAAGTATACTTTTGAAAAAGAATAACCATCTGAAAGAACTGCGATGAGGATAGGCATGTTAAGTAATAGCTATCATTTTTTTGTCAGCAAAATGGAAGGCTACTGTTTTCAGCAAGAATGACATTAGCAGCTTATCCATGAAAAATGTAAAAGACAAAACCAAATTATATGCTTTTTGCTAAAATTATTATAGCATAAATATCCCTGTAGCATCTATATGGAAAACAATACATACATGATAAAACCACTCCTCAGCACACATACACACAGAGAACAAATTACCTTCCAAAATGTTATGTTTAAGAACAGAATTTTCAAAACTAGTTTTCTCACATTTACTCCATGAAATTAGTAAAAAGAAAAGGCAGGGAAAGGAAAGCCAAAGCATAAGAGACTCATTGAGGAATACCAACAATCAAAAAAATATCTGCATGTTCTGACCACTACCATCATCCCAAATGGGCTTTGCTAATCCAGGCATAGGCCTCCTGACAGCAGCTGCAACTTGAATAGTTATGTTTTAAGCTAAGCTCTGTTCTGTCCTCACAAAAATAACACTGAAGAGTTGTATGAGGTGTACAGTTCCTAAAAACACAATCGAATACTGTGTTCAGTTTTGGGCCCCTCACTCCAAGAAGGACATTGAGGTGCTGGAGCGTGTCCAGAGAAGGGCAACGAAGCTGGTGAAGGGTCTAGAGAACAAGTCTGATGAGGAGCGGCTGCGGGAACTGGGACTGTTTAGCCTGGAGAAGAGGGGGCTGAGGGGAGACCTCATCGTGCTCTACAACTACCTGAAAGGAGGTTGTAGCGAGGTGGGGGTTGGTCTCTTCTCCCAAGTAACAAGCGAGAGGACGAGAGGAAATGGCCTCAAGTTGCGCCAAGGGAGGTTTAGATTGGACATTAGGAAAAACTTCTTTACTGAAAGAGAGGTCAGGCCTTGGAACAGGCTGCCCAGGGAAGTGGTGGAGTCGCCATCCCTGGAAGTATTTAAAAGACGTGTAGATGAGGCGCTTAGGGACATGGTTTAGTGGGCATGGTGGTGTTGGGTTAACGGTTATACTTGATTATCTTAGAGGTCTTTTCCAACCTTAATGATTCTATGATTCTGTGAATCAACTTCACTACAGCGTATGCTTCCATTTTACACCAATGACTTACCCAGATATTTCCATCCTGATGGTATGGTTTCCAGTTTCTCCCTGTATCGCTATAGAGCATCCGATACTGAGTGACCCAGTCAGAACTGCTATACCTGCCTTGCGTTGCTATAGCACTGATTTGCTTCCTGTTCCCAAAATCCACCTGCAGCCATTGGTAATGATCGCTGTCTGATGGAGACCAACCTCCTGCACCTGTTGGGTTGAAACAGAACAGAGAGATTTAGACCTCAAACACTCGCTTTGAAGTGAACACATTGTGCAGATGCTGATTGCTGGAAGGCAGCCCAGCTGAGAGGAGTATAATACCAAAAAAACTTGAACACATACAAGGGAAATACGATTGCACATTTTTTTAAAAAATGCATCTTTAGCACAGGCTTCAAATGCATGAACTCTGTTGCCTTAATAATTTTATGATATAATTATAATGATTTAATGGGCTGCCTGCTAACGAATCAATGCCTTTATAATGCCTTAATTACAGCTTATTAGTTTTTGCCAAATTATAATTGTTCAAGGCTTGACCAATTTGCCATGAAATCCTTTGTCAGAGTAAGTTGGCACAAATCAATAACAATCTTTGGATTTTTTATGCCTTTTCAATACCATTTCATGTTAAAGAGATAATATAGATAAAATGGGAGGAAATATGAGCAAGCTCTCTGCTTTCCTATGTTTCACTATAGCGCACAAACTGAAGGATCTACCAGAAGAATTGAAAAAGGAGCAGGTACTGCAGGGCTGGATCCAGTTTTGATCTGCTGGGTGTACAAGCTGTCAGAGATTACATTGGCAGATGCCTCACAGAAGTGTTATTGCTCTTTATGGGTCTATGAATTAACTTGACAGTAATGCTATTAACAATACTCTTCTCAGCCACTAGACTACATTGAACTGTTCTAAATAAAGAAGGCCAATGATGCATAGATAAATGTAGTATTAAGACATTGATGCAATTTCTTATTCTTCTGAAATAAAAAATATTAAGGGGAAAATTGTAGTTGGATACTACAGAGAATGATAAAAATTCTAAGACAGATATTATAATGATATATTTGCCATAATGATAGTATTAGGAAATAATAATAAAAAAAATCTATCAATAAAGAGAAAAAGTGGAGAATCATTCTTTTTATATTCATAGTAGATGTTAAAATGCAGAAAACAAAAACTTTACAGACTTACAGTGATTACAAGGGGGCTTTTTTGATTTTAAGTTTTAGCCAAATAAATGGCCTGGCACACCATGAAATCACATAGTCTAGTCCATGGGCCAATTTTTGTTGCTTTTAATTTCACTTATGGACTTCAATTGATACACAAACCTAGCCTACTTGCCAAGCAAGAAACTCTTTGCTATACTGCGTCTTATATACTCCCATCATTAGGCGGCAGCATTGCCTCAGTCTTAGACAACTCTAAAACTCATTCAGCTGCTACAGGTGTTAACATGTGCAGGTCATAGGACATTTTAATGTTGCGATATTAATGGGATCATTTGATGTCATAAGTGGTTGCCTTTCATTGTAATTAAAAGTGTAGCGCTACGCCAGTGACATCTAATTTGTTAAAATTTTTAAGATTTACAATAGATGCTTTCTCCCTGCACTACAGGTAATTATACCCAGCAATATAAACAGGGTTCTTTAGGGTAGGGAATAGCATTTAAAACCCTTACTAAAAGCACTTGCAGGGAAAAGTATTCCTACACATTCCCAAATTCAAACTAGCTCTATTTTTTCAGAAAATGGCAACTGGACATTTAAAAATAGAATATAGCTTCTTCGTGACTACTATGCAAGGAGATTGGAACAGTTAGTTCTACATACTTGTCGTAATAGCATAAACACCACTTGCTCTCCCTATCCTAACATCCCTGTCCAATTGGCATATCTGAGACTGATGGCACACAAAGGATAAGAAGCTGCCCTGTATAGAAACCACCTTTGTAGAAGGGCCCTTTGGTGGCTCCAGAAAAAGTAAGGTCCAAATGTGAGCACTCAAAAGTTATTATGAAAGACAGAGCTGATAAATCCATCAATAAAATGTCCTTCAGCAATGCAACTGTTGAAAAAGGGTGACATACTATAGCTGTAAGAAGGCTAAAATAGACATTATGGTTTTTACACTTCTTACTTATGCAGGAGATTTTGTTATGCAGGAGATTTACTTTAAAACAGGAGATTTTGTTACGCATATTTAAAAGAAAAGACTTTTAACTATAATACAATAAATTTTTTTCTTTTAGTACATTCCTATTACTGAGACGAGACTTTGGCCTTCTTCAAATGATAAACATACTCATTCATTGTACATTGCAGCTAGGTTTCAGAAAGTCTTCACCTACAAATCCATTGAGAAGTTTGGAAAAATTGAGTGCTAACATTCATTTTCCCATTTTTTTGATGTAAGAAGAGGCAGAAAACATTCTTCACATCATGCCTAACAAAAGTTAGAGATATGTGACACAATAGTCACATATTTAAGTACATTTGTGTCTCTATTCACTCTAAGCAGGTACAAAAATATCACATCCCCAGAAATGTGCATGTGCTCACAGCTCAGCAGGTCACTAAATATTTTGCTGAATAAAAACCAGCTTCTTCACTGACATGAAGAAGTTGGTTTGATATTGGACTGGGAACAGAGGAGTTACTGACAAATAAAATATTTAACACAATTTGCCTTTTTAAAGGAGTGGCAAATTTTGAAATCCAACTTGATTTCCACAATATGGCATTATTTTATATACACTTACTTTTATGGCCAATGTATTATGATAGAATAATGAATTATCTTTAAGGAATGAGCAAAATGACAGCATGTTAGTAGTTTTCAGTGAGCATTACTTCGTACTGAAATGGCAATGGTATATTAAATTTGTTCAATAAATGCTATTCACAGTATTATTCTTCACACCTTGGTGTAAACGGTTTATTTTTAATGGTTACAGGCTATATTCTGAATTTTATTACATGCATTAATTGCACTTTTTATTACGGCAGAAAAAAGGCATTGGATACATGGTTTTTTACCTGATACTCCGTTTTACTTCATGTACTGCCTTTTAATGCCAAATGCCACAATATACTATGAAATTCAACGGAGTTAAATCCAGTTGGCGGCC
>NW_009213907.1:0-334 GCF_000690835.1 Fulmarus glacialis
TTTTAAACAGAAACATCCTTCTGGGTTTGTGAGCAGCTGCAGAGCAGGTAAGAGCCACCACAAAAAGAAAAAAATATCTGGAAGCCAGCTGGCAATATAGCTCTGTCAGCTGAAGCTGTAATACAGTATTAATGGGAATTAAACATTGCATTGAAGTGTAACTATGGAGCGCGGCGGGGCGCAGACCGTGGCAAGGTTTGCTGCACTTGGAGCAGTTTCCTGCAAATATTTGTTTCTGCCCTTCACTTCATCATGTAAGGGATGGAGTGCGGGTGCTCGCCCACCCCAGCCGTGGTTTCAAAAGCTCCGGGTGCCCTTTGGCAGCTGGGAGTGC
>NW_009213907.1:475-759 GCF_000690835.1 Fulmarus glacialis
CAGCCGGAAGCGCAGCAGAGCTGTGGGTGCAACACCGGTCCTGGCGCAGCTTCTGCTGCTCGCTGGTTGTAGCAGACACCTGTCCCTGCGCCATGGGGACCGCGCCGGGTGTCCTGGGCCATCGCCTGTCCCTGGGGAGGGGGACATGGGTGTTGTCTTCTGCACCAGAGCCGGTTGCAGCTGGGGCGAGTGGAGGGGGCTTGTTCCCTGCAGTCCGTGGGTGATGTCCGGGGTTGAGGGGTGTCTCCTTGGTGGCTTCATCCCCCCCGACCTGCCTCTCCCTG
>NW_009213907.1:991-2673 GCF_000690835.1 Fulmarus glacialis
CGTGGGTTGAGGGGGTGTGCCTTGGTGGCTTCGTCCCCCCCGACCTGCATCTCCCTGGCAGTGGAGGGCAAGCACGCCAGGACTGCCGGAGCCTGTCCCCGTTGCATCCCTGCTGCACGGCTGCTGCATCCTCCTTGCATGTTGGCCGTGGCCCCGCTGCGTCCCTGCTGCAGCGTGCTGCGATGCTGCCATCGTGTGAGCAGTCCCTGAGCCGCATCCAGGCCTCCTGCCTGCTGCGGTGCCTCTGGCCGGGAGCGCTGCAGCCGTCCCGGGAAATGCAGGGGACACCGCAGCCACCCCAGTGACCCTTGTGCCCGCTGTGGCTCCCCGCTGGCCAAAGGCTTGCGTGTCCGGTTGACTTCTGTTGCCCAAAGTCCACGAACCCCCCGCAGCACTGCTGGCTGAAAGTAAGAATTGCCCATGCCTCGAAGATGAAGAAAGCAGCCGAATAAGTGCAATACGAGGTAGTTTTTAAGACCAGGGTGTGTTTATTTTAGGTCTGACTCGCGGTGTTTTGTGCACTTCGCGCCGATAACGTTGTGCAGACGGAGTCACAAACGTGTTTCCCTGGTGAGGACTTTAGACCAAGAACGGAAAATACCCTATCGCCGCTCCATGCCGGTGGTGTGCCGGGACGGCCGGGGTGCCCTGCAGAGGGGGGCACCTGGGGACCGCTGCGCTCCTTTACCGGTGTGTAAGCAAGCCGTGCTGGTCCTGGCATTGCCTCTGGGCGACAACCGAAGCCGTGTTTGCTTGTCGCGTCACGGCCGTGGACGGATAACCTGTAGATCAGGAGCGGGTTAGAGGTTGCAGCAGGGAAGCAGGGGGGAGTCCTGGGGAGGTTTCCTGCCTTGGCACTGACTCACCCCATCGCTTTAGGCAGGTGATCTCTCCTCCCTGGGACTTACTTTTTGCATTAAAGAGGTAAACCTGTGTATGTTAAATACCTGAATAAATTGTCAGGATGGTTGGTGGGTTTTGAGACGTGGTCGGTCACACGCTGTGGGTGATGGGGGCCACGAATGGTGGCATCTCCCCAAACACTGGTATCAAGGGCTGCCACTGAGGCTACTGATTTATTGCTCGCGATCGCTGAAAATTTGGAAATGTCCCTGTCATTTATTTCCCCATTTTCAGTGTTTTCCTTGAGTTGTCTTCTAGTCTTGCTGCTTTGTGTGTACGAAGCCGATGCTGGAAATGCCCTTCTGAGTCCTTGCCTGCGCAGCCCAGGGGACGCGGCAGTACCCGAAAGCATCCCTCGCCACAGGCATCCCGCACGGCCTTTGGGACATCCCACCCTGCCGAGTGAGCGTGGTTCCTGCAACTGTCCCCCACGTCAGCCCCACCCTGATGCAGCCACGAGCACTGGCAGCAGTGCAGGCTGGGTTGCTCTGCTCCATCTGACTGGGACACCAGAGCTGCCATCAGGCCCCGTACCCAGGTAATACGGTTTCCTTGGAGTTTTCTCATCACTGGTGAGTGATTTCCCAGTATTTTCCCTTTCTCAGGCACAAGCCATCGCTTGCCATCTGCTCCTGGTTCTGCAAAGCTACGTTAAACTTCTGCTCAGCCCTTTTAAATATCCAGCCGCAGGACACCACCGTAGCTCCTCTTTTCCAGCCCTGTTATCCTCAAGCCCTGGATCTCGTATTCCCAAGCCCTCCCTTGTCCCGACCAAGCCA
>NW_009213907.1:2729-3261 GCF_000690835.1 Fulmarus glacialis
CCCCCCCTCTCCCGCGTTGCACTGGCAGCGAGGGGGGGGTTGTCCTGCCCAGCCAAGCTGCGCGTTGGCAAGGCAGGGCTTAGCCGGAGCATCACAGATGAGACGCAGCAGCCCCCAGCGCGGCGCCAGGAGGAATTATTCTTAATGCAGCAGCTTTACTTATGCTGTTTTCCAGGTTGCGGACGTGCGCGTGCTTGAAATGGCAGACGGCGACCTGGCGTGGCGGTTAGACTGGTTGTACCGGAATCACCGTCCTCTGCGCCGCATCCCGGCAGCCCCCAGGGACGCCCACTGCCTGCACCGCCTCGGAAGCGCAGTCCCGGCGTGAAGGGCCGGGCAGGGGCAGAGCTGGCTCCTCGCCTCGCCGGGGAGGTGCCGGCAGGTCGCATCCTTCCCCCGAGGAGCGTGCCAAGCAGGAGCGTGCGGAAATGCCTCCTGGGCTGCTGCTTTTGCTCGGTTTTTCCACTTGCGCGGCAGGTTCCCAGCCTGCAGCCTTGGCAGGGGCAGGGGCTCTCTAAATCGGGGTATAGAT
>NW_009213907.1:3374-3697 GCF_000690835.1 Fulmarus glacialis
TGGCAGGGGCAGGGGCGCTCTAAATCGGGGTATAGATACCAAGGCATGGGGAAGAGAGATACCAGTATAGACCAGTGCCTGTGGGCTGGGAACTGGGATCTGAGAGTGAAGCCCTCAGCCGGGCAGGGAGCCCATCCCAGAGCAGGCTGGGATGGACTTTCATCCCAGGGGCAAAGCCGGAGCTCTGCTGTGTTCCACGTCCCCACGGGAAAAGTGCCTGGGCTGGAGCGCGGGGCCGGGAATTTGGAGCCAGGCTCCGGCTGGGAGCAGAAGGCCGCGGCACGGCCACCAAAGCAGGCTTGTCAGAGCAGATGACTGAGGGG
>NW_009213907.1:3884-4089 GCF_000690835.1 Fulmarus glacialis
AACGGGGCTGCACCAGCCCTCACTTCACGTGAGTGTTACGACGATTAATTAGCACAGCCAGGGAGGGATCGTGTAATCGGTACTCGGGCTGCCCTGGGCCCCCCTATTTTGCTTTCCTGTGCTTGTTGCTGGTGCAGCTTTGCAGGCGTTGTGCAGAAATTCGCCTCCCCCGCTGCCAGCAGCTGGTGACCTGCTCGTGGAGGGG
>NW_009213907.1:4109-6338 GCF_000690835.1 Fulmarus glacialis
CCAGCCCGGGGAGGGGGAATCAAACCTCCCCCCTCCTGAAAGGCTGTGCTGTCAAGGGAGGGGGTGGCTCAGGGGTGGTGGGACTGGGGAGATGGAGGGAGTAGAAACCTGAGCATCCTTCCCAGGCCCAGATGTGTTGTATTTCTGGTGCTAATTAACTGTAAAAAAATAACTCTCTGTATTAATATACATATGCAATCTGGTGGCTCTGCTGACCTGGCTCAAATGGATGGGCTTCTCCTCTTTCAGGACGAGCCACCTGGCTGCAGGTATCCAGGAGTGGCGTGTCACCCGGAGCGGTGTTTTTGGCTCGCTGTTGGAAGGGTTTGAAGGAATCCCGGGACATGGCTGCACTCTGGGCTGGGCTTTGCAGCGGTGATTTTAACGTACGTGTTGAGCACCTTCCTTTGAGCAGAAAAAAGCAGGGGAAAACCGCTGGTGACCGATTTCTGCCACTAACGTAGGGTAACATGAGTCGCTGGTATCTGCAGCAAGCACCAGGGCATCAAATGCCCCTCTGAAAGGCCCTTTTGTTGCCTGCTGATGGCTCCCAGTGGGGCTCCTGTTTCCTCCTTGGTGTTCCTGTGCAAGCAAAGTCTTTATCCCACATATTTGGCTGGATAAACACCCCTGAGAGGTACCAGCCTGCCCCGGACTGGGCAGTGAGTGTTTGCAAGTGGAGGAATCGAGCTGCCAGTAGATAAGTACCCTTGCCAGGATGGCTGCTATAGCTAGAAAGGCAAATGAGCCTAAGAAATGCATGTAAATGCATTAGCCCATAGCAAAGTGCACGGCGGCGAACGCAGGTGCATTAGCAGCCATCCAGGCTCTGCCCTTCGAGGGCTGCGAGCGAGCCCCCTGAATTTAAGGATGGGCAAACCAGTCTGAGTCAGCATCATGAGGGGAGAGGAGAAAGAAATCTGCTCCAAAGGGAACAACTGAGCAAAGGGAGAGCTGAAATGGCTCGAGCATGCTGACGCAGAAACGTGCAGCCACCTCCGGCTCACCAGGCCCTGCTGCTGCGGAAAAGGCCGTTTCTGGCCAATATTCAGCTTTGCAGAGCGGGAGAGCGGGAACACGAGGAGCCACTTTGTGAATGACCCCTCTGTGCTTGCGGTCTCCAGGGCCCCTCGGCAGGGCGGGTGACCCTGCTCGGCTGGGCTTTCCCGGTGCAGGATCTGTGACTGTCACCACGTAAAGTGCATTTTCCCCCCCGCTTTCTCGCAGCTAACCTGTAGAGAAGACAACTTCCCGCTATAGCTACTGACTGATGGAGCTGCTCGAGATGACAGGTTTGTGTTTGATACGGAAAGGTGCTGCAGGGAGGGGAAGGAGCGGGGGGAATTTGCCTGGGCGGGTGGCCGAGCTTGAAAATGCGAAACAGTCCGTACAAGGAAAAAAAACCCGTACGCAGATATATTTTAAATTTTTTCTTTTTTTATAGCACAGCTCTTGAAATTGGCCTTTGATTAGAGAAGGAAGGTATCGTGAGTGGCGAAGGGCAGCGCTGCCGTGCACCGGGAGGAGGAGTCAGGGCAGGTGAGTCAGTGGAAAATACCATCGGCTCCATGCAGCATTGTGCTGGGAGGGAGAGATGCAGGGAAATGGGGGTTTCCACCCGGCATCCCGAGCATCGGTGCCCCCAAGGCAGGGCTGCGGCATGCTGACTCACACGAGGGGATGTGACAAGTTGTGTTGGGTTCATGATGGCTTTTGCCTTCACGAGGACTTCCAGGGCTGACGGACGGGAAAAACTACAGTGGCTGGTCCAGCCAAGCGTAGCAATGCTGCTTTTTCGCTTGTGGTTGGGAAAAACCCACCCTGAGTGTCATCTCCAACAGAATTTGAGTCCTTGGTGGTGTTTAGTGTTAAGGCTGAGTGTGAGAAGGGCCTGCAAAAACGCAAGTCCCCGTTGCTGCTGGGATGGCAGCCGGGGAGAGGTGACACTGAACACAGCATTAATTATGGCGGGGTTTGCCAAAACCCAGCTACAGCCTGTGCCGATGATGCCCAGCATCCAGCTGCACCCACTGTGCCGCTGCTTATGGAGCGGTAATTTTGTAATTGTTCTATGTATATTGCATGGAAAGATTGTTTAGTCGCATCATAGATATGCATGGAAATGTGCAGAGGTTCCCCGCTTCCACACCCCCCGGAGCAGCCCACGACCCCAGGCATAACTGCGGCTGTTAATTGTTCGTTAGTAACATCCTACCAAAGAGGGGGCAG
>NW_009213907.1:6413-7157 GCF_000690835.1 Fulmarus glacialis
GCCCGGGCGAGGGCCGTACCCGGAACGGCTCTTCCCGGTGAGCGGGTGGTTAACTGAGAGCGTTTATAGAGGGCAGCAAACTGATAAAAGCGCTTTCCAGGTTCATTGCGAACACAAGCCTGGCTTTGTGGGGATGTGTTGGCTTTGCCCTGTGGAACGGAGCGATGAGCCCGAGCAGTTGTGGTTCCTCAAAATGGGGCTTCTGCAAACAGTGCTGCTCGTTTGAGGAAAGGCTCTGCTCGTCGGTACAAGCCGGTTTCATAATGCAGATCCCTCGCTAGCTGGTTTTTAAACCAGAAATGGGTGCTGTGATGCTTGGAGCACCGTGCGGATCCTGCTTAGAGTGGGTGACACAATCTGCGGCCCCAGCTGTGACCCACGCCCGGGAGGCGGTGCGCAAAACCATATAATTTTTATATCTTGAATGATGGATTGTAGCAATTGCAGGAAGTAACTGCTGCAGGAGCAGCCTCCGGGGTGCAGCAGGAGCATCCGCCGGGGTGCAGGGACCCCCGGGAAGCAGGCAGGCGGGAGTCGTCCCCTTCACGCCTGGGGGCACAGCTAGTGTGGGAAAAGGAAGAAATTTTGCTGGGTTGCTCCCCTAGCACATCCCTTTCCTGACTAAGCTCGTTCTTGCTGGAAGCGCAGACCTTCTGGAGAAGGGGAACCAAAATCAGCCTGTGCAGTTCCCCCCGACTTTCTGAGAACTTTTAGACAACACCAAACGCAACCGCAGCTCCGGAG
>NW_009213908.1:0-1632 GCF_000690835.1 Fulmarus glacialis
ATATATTTTGGTGTAGGAAGTTTCATTATAGTCCTACTTCCTTTGATTATCTACTATCAATTTCTCATTAAGTTGAACCCATGCAATGCTAAGTAAGGGATCTACAAATATAAATGAGAACAAAGTCATTTCTTGGTCTAGGGTGTCTGTGCTTTTCCACTCTGTTGATATTTATCGAGTCGTGGGCCTTTAATTCTTTAAAGAAAGCAGGAGAGGTGATGGAATAGCATGAATAGTTTTCACGTGATGAGACTATTTACCTGCGTCTAGTCTGTAGTTTTCTAAATCCAAACTGCACATGACTGATTGGAGTTCTCAGGCATCGCAAAGTTTATTTCAAAGCAAACCGTATTTCACGCAGAACATATGCAGTGGCCAGTGGCTCTAACATAGCCCTTGAGGAAAACCGAGACTTATTTGTACAGGCCGATCACTGCGCACGTAGCTATTCTGCTACCAGGACCTCAGCTGATGTGGCAGATAAATCTGCTCTGCACCAGGCGCATGGACCAGTTTGAGTCAACCGATCTCTAACTACGAACATCCTAAGCCATCACAAAAGGATCCTTAGGAAGAAGTTGACCTATATGACTGATCCCTTCCATTCACGTGAATATGAAAAGTTGGAGAATAATGATTTACCAAACCTAAGGAAAATATTCGTCATCTCGTAACTACTGATCGCCCATTGGGGTTTCCAACTTGCAAATCCACCTCCTGAAAATCCTGAATGTCTCAAGAGTACAAACGCATCTCTCCCAAAACTGCAGAGATCCGAGAAGTGCAACGGCGGCTCCTTGGAAATCCTCAACTCTACTGACGTGCTGCTCAGCCGGTTTGAACCCAGTGTAACAAGCCAGCTCCCTTCGAATTGGCCGGCAGTGCAGACCAAGTTAAGCTTATGTGCATCTATAATATATGTCTGTATGTATGCCAGACTTGGACAACATTTTGGCTGGCTTTTGGGGAGCTGGCTAAAGAATTTCACCACTTCCTTTTTGTTTTGTTACTACCCTGACAGTCTTTCTAGCAAATGCTCTATTTTTATTTGACATATATGCACATGGTCCATTTCCATGTGTGTGTGCTTAGGAATATATTCCTGCTCTATCTTGCTCTCCCTTGGAAGGCTGCTGCTAAGAGTTTCTCCTAGCAAAATGAAATCTCAGAAAAAGTCCAATGAAGTTAAAATGCTGCACAGCAAATTTATTATTGTTGTTATAGGCCCCCATTCAGGAAAGTACTTAAGTATGTGCTTAAGTCCCACTGAAATCATCAGGACTTAAGAACATGCTTAAAGACAAGCATATACTTCCTCTGAATTGCGATGTATTTCAGCACATGCTTAAATGCTTTCCTGAACCAGAGCCACAGTCAACAAGAGTGTCTTGTGATACACAGGACTTGTGCTACAAGATTTACTTCTTACTTGAGACCTACCAGTGCTGCTCTGTGAATATACACTTCTTAGCTTGCCTCTCCGTTGGTGGCACTCCAAATAGCTTACTGGCTTTTACATTTAGACGAGAAGTTGTGAAAGAAAAGAGATGAGAAACTGGAAAAAAATGATCCTTACTAAAGCAATACCTTGGCATGTCTGATCTCCTCTCGCAGCCAATGATTTTTCCCTAC
>NW_009213908.1:1663-2542 GCF_000690835.1 Fulmarus glacialis
ATAATTACTAAGACAGATTTTTTTTTTTAATGGCACAATAAATAGGATATTTCCTGGCCTGCTCTGCGTTTGGAATAGGATTTTCACTTCCCCTTTGGGTTCTGAGCGTAAGGAGAGTAAGTGTCAAAAGGCAGGCGCTTTCCCAATTTTAAAACAGAGAGGGTGTAACCATGTGTAATGTGAGTCTAGATTTTGATTGTAGGGATGATGAAATCAAATCCCTCCTTAATCCTTACTGGGAAACATTGAGGTGAATGAGCCTGCCTGCTTTTGCTAACTTGTTAAAATCCTTTTGAAAGAAAAATGTGTTTTAGTGTCATCAAAAATATCTGCCCACTTTACCCCAGAGTCCAAGAAGGCACTGGACCATTGTGCAAAACAGCCTCAACGCAATGAAAAATGAAAAGAGAAGGAGAATAGATAAAACCTAATATATTATTCTCCTGGAAAAAACACGATGCTTTCCGGTATGCAACTCTTTCCAGCTGCCATTTTTAAGCTAGATGCTTAGTCATTATTAATGATGGTATATTTCTTTAAAGCTGCTATATTTTGGGAATAACTGGAAATGAAACTGGCTTTCCCCGCCCCCCCGTAAGGTTAGTTAAAATAATATACAGTTGAGTATTGGGTTTGCATGGCAAGGTGTTGGTAGCGGGGGAGGCTACAGGGATGGCTTCTGTGGGAAGATGCCAGAAGCTTCTCCTATGTCCGACAGAGCCAAGCCGGCTCCAAGAGGGACCCGCCGGTGGCCAAGGCTGAGCCCATCAGCGAAGCTGGTAGTGCCCCTGGGATAATGTATTTAAGAAGAGGGAAAAAAACCTGGGCAACTGCAGCCCGGTCTCTCACTCAGAGAGGAGTGAGAATATGTGAGAGGAA
>NW_009213909.1:0-327 GCF_000690835.1 Fulmarus glacialis
AGAGGGAAGGGATGCAGGGGGCTGCATTTTGGGGGGGGAGGGTAGGCAGGGGGGGTCAGGAGGGCTGTCTACCTCCTCTCTCATGCCGGAGGCCAGCAGCATCATGACACAGGCTTCGATGGGCAGCGCAATCTCCCGGCCCAAGCTCTTGAGGTGCGTCTCTAGGGGCACGCCGTAGTACCCTGCCACTGGCGTGTCTACAGCGAAGGAGGGCTCTGGAAGAGGGAGGTGAATGTTGGGGGGGACAGCAGCCACCGGGGCCATTTGGCATCTAGCCATGCCAACATCTCGCTCTGAGCCGGGGCCGGGAGGCGGACAACAAGGGCA
>NW_009213909.1:375-8118 GCF_000690835.1 Fulmarus glacialis
GCCCGCCTCAGGCTGCGGTCCCCATCCCACCAGCGTGATGTGGGAGGCAGCAGCAGGCACAGGGAGGGAAAACCTGCCTTTCCCAGCCTCACCAGCCACGCTCGCATCCCCTGGGCTTGGCAGTGGCTCTCCCAGGGCTGCATGGAGAGCCGGCAGGTACCTGTCTGGCTGTGGCTTTCCTTCAGCTCCGCCAGAGCTGAGTCCAGCGATCCCAGGGACTGCCGGTGGAACTGGGCTTGGATTTCCAGCAGCTGCCGGACAGGGAACATGCAAACAGGACTCAGTTCAACGCTGACCCCTCTTGGAGAGACCCCCATCCCCAGAACATCGCACCCACATGGAGAGAGGGCAAAGGGGGAGCTGCAAGAGAACCCCCCCCGGGTTTCGTGGGACTGTGGCTATAGTGAGGGGTAAAAGGCAAATTGGAGATGGGGGGGTCATCAGGACAAGCCGCTGTGTTTGTAGTTGGTGTTAGCAGCGATGTGCACCTGCTTTGGGCATCTGCTGGTGCCTGGGGCTGTCCCCTGCCCTGGCCAGAGGGCTCGGTGCAGTTGGGGACAAGGTTGGGCTCACACATACCCCAGGAGAAGTTCACATGCAGAGGAGGAGTGCGAGAGAGGACTTACTCTGATGAAGTAGCTGGCATAGCTGTCCTCTTTGGTGGAGAAGTGGTAAAGGTCAGCCATATACTCATCCTGGGAATGGAGACACAGAGAAGAGCAACCTTCCACCTCCTCCCTGGCACCCAAGGAAGAGGGGATGTCTTCACAAAGCCCCCCGTCTGGGCTGTGAATCACCCAGACAGGGTCTCTGGGGTGCAGTGGGGACGTAGGCTGGGACCACGTGGGGATTCCTCCTTGCCCCCATCGCTTGTATTCGGGTAGCATCAGCAACCTACCCTATGATCAGTGTCCCGGCACAAAAGACTCAGGGACAAGAGGTCCCTGCACCTCCAGCTCCAGCATGCCCATGGGATCTGCCAGACAAGGCACTGGGCTTTTCAGACAAACAGGGCAGAGGTGGAGAAAGCTGATGTGAAAGTCGCCTGCCACCCAGCGCAGACCCCAGCTCGGCTGGCTCCCAGCCCGAGGGGACCCCGTAAGCTCCCTGCTCTAGCCCCTGGAGCCTCCTCTCTGCAGCAGCTTGTGCTTCGAATCCTGTACTCTTCTTCTTCCCTGGGCTTGGGGCACCTCCCTATTTCTGCTCCTCGAGGGACTGTTTTGCTTGCAGAGGGCAGGACGTGCCGGCTGGCTGCGTCTGTCTTGGTGTGGGGTCACCTCGGATGGAGCCGCTGGAGGGGAGCATGTCTCCAGCCCTGGAGCTGCCCCACGGAGGAGAGCGAGTGACGTTCTCACCTTGCACTGCTCCACCTTCCTCTTCACCTCCTCCTCCTCTTCCTTCAAGATCTCCAGTTTGTTTGCAGCAGAAGAGGCCCCGGGGCCAGCACCAGCACCAGAGCTGTTACTGGAGCTCTTGGCAGCTTGGTTCAGCCTTTGGGGTGGGAGAGAAGAGGCACACCCACAGCCTCAGCGCCAGGGACACGGAGTGCGACGGGTGTGCAGAAGGGGTATGGGGACCGTGAGGGGGATGGCAAGTCACAGTACTGCCCTGCGGTGGCTTTCCTTGGCCAGCGCCTCTCAATTCCCTCCCCCAGAGGAAGATGCCACGCCAAGGGGTGCGACCTTGTCAAGACGGGGAGCACTGAGCACAGCTGCCTGAAACACCCAGGGTCGGTAGGACCCTTCCCAAGCCCTGTTCCTGAGATGTTCCTTCCTCTCCTCCCTCCAGCCAAAGGGAGGGCGGTGTGGAAATGAGCCACCAGCGACCCACGGCTGCCCCGCTCTCCCAGAGAAACCCGGCACGGCACGGGCTACCCCGCAAGAGGGAGCAGTGCCAAGCAGCGCCGGGGCACTGTGCTGCCTTCGGCAACGGCACTGCCCTTCTCTCCTGTGCCACAGAGCCAGCGGCTCAGCCCAGAGCGGGATGCACCCACAGAGAGGGACTGGGTGGGCGCTCCCGAAGAGCTAGCTGTTGCCTCTTTGACTTCACCTCCAGCCCTGGGAAATTTGCTCCCAAAGGCAGTCATCTTCCTCTTTCCCCCAACCTGGCTGGGGGCTGCACCCCATGTGCCCTGGCCCCCCCCAGCCGAGGTGTGACCTGTACCGGCTCTTGATGATGTTCCAGTCAGAGATCAACTTCTGGAGCGTCTTCTTGCGCTTCAGGATGATGGGAAGCTCCTCCTGTGGGAGAGAGGGGCCAGAGGGAGTTGCAGAGGCTTGGGGACGCGAGAAGAGGAGGTAGGACAGGAGAGCGAATCCGGAAGGGCCGCCAGGGCTACCTCGCTGAGCTTGTTGAGCGGCTGCAGGATGTCACGCTCCAGGGCGATCTCGAACTCAGCCAGGATTTTGGCCAGCGAGCTCTGTATGCAGCAGCCCATCTCCAAGGCTTTCCTATGTGGGGGACAGAGATGAAATGACTGTACACTGGAGCCATGCCACCCTCTGACCTAACACCCCCCGCCATACCCATGCCCACGTGGGACCCTGAGCCAGCCCCTGGCCCACTCTGCAATGGGAGGCTGAAGGTGCTGGCTGTTCCTTCTCCTCCTGTGACACCAACGTTTGCTCTGAGGACAGAGTTTCACAGCTCAGCTTGGCCGTGGGAGCCCTGAGCCAAGGCAGTGGCTCTGCCAGCGTCTGGCATCTTTCAGGGTTGCCCCCGGCCCTTTCTCCCACTGGCACTTACCCGAGGCTGGACTCTGTGTCCAGTTCCTTGAAGCTCTCAGCCATCGTCGTGGACAGAGCCATCAAGGGCAGCTTCTTCTGCACAGAGCCAAGGATTTGGGAAAGGGACGGTGAGCTGGTGTGTGGCAGCTCCCTCCCCGTGAAGCATGCCACCATAGCATGGGAGCAAGTGGCCAAACCCTGCGCTGGGTCTCCACATCTTCCCCTGGCCCACCCAGCCCCGTTGGCCCTGGGGCCTGAGGAAGGGCCCTTTGGATGTCCCTTCAGCCAAAGCCAGGATCCAGTTAGCTAAACAAGGCACCGAGGCTCTATAGTTGGTTAGAAAACCTCCAATCTTCTCTAAAGTAGTCCCCTGTGGTGGACCGTGATGCTGATGGAGGCCGTCACCAAGCCCAGCCCTGCCACTGCTTCAAATGTATGGAACAGTTTAATCACCGAGAATAATTAAGCGAAGCTGGGGCTTGTCAGGCTGCCAAGAGGAGAGGAGCCCACAAAATCATGGGGGTGCTAAGGAGAGTGCAGGGCAATCCACTGTTTGCTTCCCAGATGAGGGCTGGTGAGCAGCAGCCGGGGAGAGGGTGGCAGATTCAAACCAAGGAGGAGGAAGTGGTGGCACCACTGTGCCCAGCCGTGCCGTAGTGCTCCTCACTGCAGGGCACCGTGGGTGCCAGAGGTTCACAGGGGTTCAGGAAGGGACACGGACAACAGGGCTTCGGAGGGTTATTCAATGCAAAACCACCATCTCTGTCCCAGGGGGCCTCAAGTTAGTGATGGTTGAGAGGGTTGTCCTGCTCTGCTCTACCTGGGCACCTGCTGGTGGCCACTGCTGGAGATGGGACCTGGGCTGGGCTTCGGGCCACCCTTCAGCAAAACCTGCAAAGCAGGGGCCTTTGCTGGTGGGGGACAGAGCCAGGGCGAGCGCGGGCTGTGGAGAGAGGACTCCACTCACCACTCGCTTGTCCATCTCGGAGCCGCATTGCCCCTGCAGGCAGGCTTGGAGCCTCTTGGACACGCTGTGAGCTGCTCGCTTGGCCGGCTCGATCCTCTGCTCAATCTGAGGGCAGAAAGGTGGGACTGGGGAAGACCTTTTGCCAACCATGGGCGCCCCGAGGCCATCTCCCCACCACTCAGCTCTGGGTGTGGGTAAGCCTGCCCAGCATCCCACCGCAGCCCAGAGCATCCCCGGTCCAGGGAAAAGAGAGCACAGCTCCTGGTCAGGATTCATCCCTCTGTTAGCAGCTGGCGAAGCCTTTTCCCGCGGCAGGAACCTGAATTCCGTGGCCCCGGAGTCGGCGTCCAGCACGCGGGCAGATCCCAGCCCTGTGACTTGGATGTGCCGGCAGGGCAAATCGCAGGCAGGAACGGGGCAGGTTCCCACGCCCAGGCACAAGCAGGCACATGCCTGCCGGCCCAGCCCGCGCCTCACCTGCAGCAGATCTTCCGGCAGGAGCTCGGTTGCTTCTTGGGCTCTGCAGAGGAAGGAGAAAGAGCCATCAGCAGATGGGGGTGACCTCCACCCAGCCTCCTCGGGAAGGCAGGTCCTTATGCATCCCACCCGCCTCTCTTTGGGCTCCGGGGAGCAGGAGATGCTGGCTATGGCCTGGACCATCGTACACAAGGCTACGGGCAGAATGAGCCTAGGGGGACGAGAACAGCAGGAGCAGGGCAAGGCAGCCAACCTTGCTGGCTGGTGGACACCCTATCAGATAGGGCTTCCAGTTCAGAGCACCGCAGTCAAAGCGTCCAGGTGTGGCCTGTTTTTTGGAGACAGGGTGCCTAGCGGGAGTGGGATGTTTGCTGTTTGTTTGAAATCTTCTACCCCTGACCGCCTGCCTCTCCCCTGAAGGCAAATCCAAGGCAGTGCTGTTGGAGCCCAGCAAGTGTTTTTGCAGGCCAGGGTAGCCGGAAGGTGTGGGGCCGCCGGTGCCGGAGCAAGGATATCTTTGTGGTCAAGCTGGGGACTGAGACCAACACCAGCCCCTCCAGAAATGAAACCAGCTTTCTGCTCGGTTTTGCAGCAGGTATTAGGAGCAAATCTGGCAAAGGCAGCTTCTGGTTTGCAGCAAGTTCTGCTTAAAACCAAATTCAAAATCCACCAGCCGCCATCACCACCAAACCTCCCTGATGCCTCCCATAGAGGAAACCTCGCTTCACGGCCCGCTGCCATTGCTACGCCTTGGGAACCCCGTTTGCTTTCCCTCTGCTGCTGCTGCTTTTTACCCAGTTCATGTTTCTCTCTTTTCACCGCCCGCCAGAGCCGATGTGGGACGAGGCCGTGGAGCCGCAGGAAATGGGGGTGGCGTGGTTGAAGGCAAGCAAAATCACGTGAGATGGCAGCCCGTGGAGGAGAGGCTCTGCAGCGGGTGAAGAGCTTGCTCTTGGACTGCAGGAGTTGCTTGAGACCTCCTGCCTGCCCGGCATTAAACAAAAGGGAGGCGCATCCAACATGAAGATGAGACATGGAGGGAGGGAGGAGGGATGGGAAAGGGGATCATGCTCCCCTCCGGGGAATGCAAGAAGAGCAAGAGGCCACCAGGATGTAGGAGCTGCTTCCCTGTGGCCGGTCTGCTGAGCTGGCTGAAGGACCTCTGTGGTCCAGGGGGACACGGTTGGTCCTGCTCAGCCTCCCAGCACTGGGGAACCTGCGGAGGTGGCTGTAGGAAAGAGGGAGCGAGGGGGCTGGGAAGGGAGGGCCCAGCCCTGTAATTTCAGTTTTGGGTTTTGCAAGGGGAGAGCTTTGGAAAGCCGAAGAGAAAAATAAGGAAGCAGTGGAGGTAGGATGGGGCTGGAGGGATTTGCATGAGGCTGTAAGTCCTCCATGGGTCCTCCGAGGACCCCCGGTCCTCTCCTTGAAGGGTGTCCTGGGACGCCCGTAGTGCAGGGCGTCTGGCTCCTGGGGCATGCCGGGCTCAGTGGGGAGGGCAGGTCCCAGCTCCTAACACCCTCCTGGTCATTGCACAGCCAAGGGCATGTGGCTGGAAGGTCCCTCCCCGTTGCCCTCACATCCTGGGGAAGCCACGCTCAGGAAAGGCCCGTTTCCAAATGGACACAGCATCTGTGGACCCTGGGAGAAGTAGCCAGGCTTGGGGATCATGTCCCTGCTGAGCAGCACCAGTGCAGCCTTCCTGCTGCCCCGTGGGCGCCGGGGAGCCGGGGAGCCACAGCCCCTTGGCTTACGCTGAAGATGCTCTAAACCCAGGGTCGTTCCCCCTTTCCCCTTGTCCCTGGCCACTGGCCTTGGGAGGTCAGTCCAGCCCCGGCGCAAGCCCTCCAGGACCCGCATCCCGCTCCCTCCCAGCCCTCTGGCACAGGTAGCAGAGAAGTCCTTACCGGCTGGTGATGTTGGGATGGGACAGCTGCTGCCGCATCCGATTAAACTGCCTCTTCATCATCTTGAGAGTTGGGAGGAGACCACAAGAGCTGCTCCGCTTGGCTGTACCCGCTCAGCACCCCTCGACGATGCTTGGCATCGGACACCGGCAGCCCTTTGGCTCCCGGGAGCTGTTCTGCCCCTTTCTTTTCCCTGAGGACCTCTCCCTCCTTTCTCTTCTCCTTCCTCCTTCCCTCGTTACCCCTTTTTTGTTTTCCCTAGCTGGTCCCCTCCCTCGTCCCTCCCTGGGGATGCCCTGCCTGCTTTCTCTTCCCCTCCCTTGGACTCCCTTCTCTCGCTCCCTCTCTTTTTCTGAGCTTCCTTCCTCCTCCGGCCGCCCCTCCGCTGCAGAGCAGGTAAGAGCAGTTCAGGGCTCCTGCTCCGCTCTGTGTTCCTGTCACCACCCCACAAGTATAAATAACTTCAGCCCAGCCTTAAAGGGGAAATATTATTACAGCAAGCACGTAACAAGGCAGGACAAGCACAAGCTGCTGCCGAGCCCGAGCGAAGGGCCCACGCTCTGTTTCTTGTTCTCTGTCTCAGCCGGGGTGGTTTTCCCCCCCTTGCCTTGCCCACCACCCACTGCACCGCAGGGCAGACTGTGGCCATGCCAGCTGGCTGTGTGGCACATACGGGTGCCTGATGTACACTCTGCCCTACCTGGTCACCCAAATTCTGCCAACACCCCTCGGGCACCTCTCTGTGCTCGTGGGTGCAGCTCCAACCTCTTCCGCCCCACGACATGTCCCCCTCATCAGGATAAAGGTGGGAGGGCAAGCAGCAAAGCCACCCCCATAACCTCTTCTGCACCCCCCACCCCGCTTTGCCTCCCTGCCGTCGCCGAGGCTCTCCGGAGCCACCGCAAAGCTGCGGCCAAGGGCTGTTGCCTCATGCTCTGGGGAGGCCCCCTTCCTCCCCGCTCCCCCGACGCTGGCAGGGCCCTTCCGAGCAGATGGCTGGGCCAAGCGCAGCGCAGCAGCGCCCGCGCACAGTTGCACGGGGACCACAAAGTCCCGGTTCCCAGGCTTGGGTGCTGCCTGCTCTCTGCAGAGCTGCACCAGTGCTCAGCTTTCTTTTTTTGGTCTAAAAACATCCCCCCTCACACCACCGCCACCTTTGCTCCTGGATCTATGAGATGTAAACCTCATCTTATCTCTGGGCTACCTGCAGCTGGGGCTTTCCTCCTTCTGCACTAAGTAGAGGTTGCTGTTGGCAGGGTTACATGGCCAGCAAAGGAACTAGCACCCGAGCCCAGACGGGAAGCGGTCAGCTTGTGGGCAGATGAGACGAGCAGCAAAGGAAAAAGAGGTGGAAGGGCCACTCCACCTATGCCCCGAAGCCTGAGGAGCAATAATTTGGGGGCTGCCGGGCTCTGCTCCTTCTTGCTGTGGGGGGGCAAGCCACCGGTGAGTGCATAGCAAAGTAGCGCTGGACCTCTGTTTTCAAGCAGGGACCGAACAAGCGAGCACCGTTCTCCCCACCTGAATGCCAGGTTGCTCTAAACCTGTGGCCAAACGTGCCTGATCCCCAAGCCACGAGCCTTGGGGTGCTTCATTGTGGTCGCTGAAAGCAGGCAAGGGCTTCAAGCACCTATTGCAAAGACACAGAAAAGCCCCCGCAGATCCCCAC
>NW_009213909.1:8265-9022 GCF_000690835.1 Fulmarus glacialis
AGAGGCAGCCGCGGGAGACGGGCGGAAGGCCTGCTGCCGGCAGCGGTGAAGCTGCAAACAGCCGTCTGGGGCACAGGAGCAAGCTCAAGCCCTGCTCCCCGTGGGCTGCAGGGCACCGACCCCTGCCCACCGCCTCTCCCCAGGGAGGGAGGGAAGCGGGCAGCAGCCAGCTCACAGCCTGGAAGTGACTCTGCTCTCAAACGGGAATTGAGAGCAGCTGGGGGACTTCCACCGTCCCCTCTCCCTGCTCACGGGAGTGCGGAAATCATTGTGGCAAGGCCCCGGGTGACTGGGGGATGAGTTACAGGATTGCAGGGCAGGATTTGAGCTGGAAATCAGCCCTTGCAGGGTGGAATCAGCTCCTCCGTGGTCAGGGAAGGTGAGGGGAAAACGCATTTCTTGGGTCAAAAGGCAGAGGGACAGGATCAGGAAAGAACTCTTTATTTCCCATAAATACAGCAGATTCTTCGCGCCGGGCGTTTCGTTTTAAATGTTTGTTTTCTTCCATTTACAGAATTTTGCACTGAAAATATATACAAGTCTGTTCAAGAACCAAACAAGATCTGCAAAGAAAAAACCCATACAAAACCCTGAAAAGAGACCAGATACGGAAGTAAAACACAGCATAACCCCAGCATAAACACCTTCCTTCCCCCTCTCCTCCGCCACTCGCTGCGCCCAGCTCCAACACCTCACCTTCGCTGCCCCCAAGCCGAGTATGAGGCATCTCACTCACCTCCATCTTGCACAGGTCTCC
>NW_009213909.1:9157-10006 GCF_000690835.1 Fulmarus glacialis
CCTCCCCTCCATCTTGCACGGGTCTCCTCCCTCTGGCAAGCCAATGCAGGGTGCAGCTTGCCCCTGCTTTTAAGATCAGGCCCTGTTAAAACCAGCTTGGGGATGGGAAGCGGCTCCCGTGGTCACAAGTCCCATGGGACTTGGCTTGGGACGTGCCACCCCCTGCAGGGTGCAGCTTGCCCCTGCTTTTAAGATCAGGCCCTGTTAAAACCAGCTTGGGGATGGGAAGCGGCTCCCGTGGTCACAAGTCCCATGGGACTTGGCTTGGGACGTGCCACCCCCTGGTCTCCTCCGTGCCTGCAGATCCCCGCTCTTGTGTCACAGTGATCAGGCGGCTGGGGCGAGCCCCCCCCCCGCCCCACGAGGCACCGGCCTGCCCACGGCTGCGGGCAAAGGTGCGCAAGGCACGGCTGTACCCCCCTGTACCCCCCAGCGCAGAGCTGGGCTCCCAGTGCAGAGCCTACTGGTGCCCCCTGGTGATGGGCTGGGCTCCAGGCCCTTCCCGACTCCCAGCCCATCACCTACCCCACCTCGAGAAGACATTGAAGAGCTGAGAAAGCCCCCTGCCCCACCGAGCTCTCCAGCCCAGCCAGGGGGGAGGAAGACCATGTGCTGCTTCCTCTCCCTGTCTGGCAGGAGGCTGCGGGGAGACTCACGCCGCCACAGCATGTCCCTCTCAGGGCTGGCACGTGGGACAAAGTCTGGCGGCAGTCCCCAAAGCTCGCTGTGGTAGATCAAGCACGTGGGAAGGGTGTGGGCTTTCTCGCTGCAAGGGTTCAGTGCCCCAGAGCTCCAGCTGAAGGGGACAGGAGGCACAGAGCAAGACCTTCCCAGCCCCGGGCTCCCACC
>NW_009213909.1:10038-11079 GCF_000690835.1 Fulmarus glacialis
AGCTCTGCTGGCAGCTGGAAGGAGGGGGACATGGGAAGATCTCTCCCCTGATGCCCCCCAAAGCAAGGACAGCTGCCTGCTCTCTGGTGCTGGAAAGACACCCAGTCTCTGTCCAGCCTTGTTCCACACCAGCTCCAACGCAATCCCACCAGACAGGGAACCACTGGGGCTCAGCTCCGAGAAAGGGGTGAGGGGGACAAGAGGCAGCACTGCAGAGCACGAAGCAGCTGAAGGGCTGGGAAGCATGAAGGGGACAGACAAGGAAAAGGATCTTCCTTTGCTAAGCCTTGCCCCAGGCTGAGGCTGTTAAAGCTCCCCATCCTTGTTCCCCACTGCACCTAGGGGGAAAGCAGGGTTAGAAGAGAAGCTGGACAGACTGGGGAGGGAGTGACGCCTTCAGAAGAGCAGGGAAGGCAACTGTTCACCCACATGAAGCTTTCCACTCCACTCCTAGTCTTGTGGGATGAACATCTCCTGGCGTCTCTGCTCTCCTCCTCGAGGCATGCTCCCTCTGGCCCTTGCCCGGCCATCTGGAGAATAGAGCGTGAGCAGCAGCCCCCCACCCGCCCTCCCCATCTCCTCAGGCTGCTCCAGCCCCGCAGGGCTGGCTTCCCAAGGACTCTGCAGTCTAGTGCCTGCAACATGCGGCCCTAGAGGTTTCCCCAGGACTCCGGTGGGGGGAACTGGTCCACATCCCCCATTTCATTGTAGGTTTGCTCTCCCATGGTGAAGGTCAGCTTGTACCGTAGCCTCACTTTCTCCTGGAAACAGGGGAGAAAGGATAAGCAGTCAGAAGCGGGGGAAGAAAGTCATGAGGCACAAACCATTCAGGTCTCTAGGAAGCTGCAGAGAGCAGAGGGAATAGGGACGGGGTAACCAGGCTTTGCCCAGGCAGCAAGACCAGCCTGCTCCTGCCCCAGGGACGGTGCCGTCACCTTCTGTGGGTTAGCGAGCAGCAGGACTTGTGTGATGGCACTGGGGTGGACAATGGGGTTGAACGCCGGCAGCTCCGTGCCTGAGGGAGGCTGTAGCTTCACCTTC
>NW_009213909.1:11110-19508 GCF_000690835.1 Fulmarus glacialis
CCTGAGGGGGACTTGGCAGCCAGAGGCCCTGCTCCCGTACTTGGGGAGCTTCCACTGTCTAGTCAAAGAAAAAAACATTGTGCTGGTTCCTGCTAATCTGAAGGCAACACAACTGGCTCTCAGCCCCCCAGAGCTCTCTCCACCCACCCTGCCTTTCCTGCAAAGGGAGAATCACACTTCAGTCCAGTCTGGGGACCTCAGCCCCAGAAGCCACCTTACCTTGGGGACAGCGGACTGAAAGACAATGTTGCGGATGGGCTGCGGGGCCGTGCTAAGCATAGAAATCACCACCACAAGCACATCGGGCCTCTCGGGCAGGGCATCCTTAGCAAAGTGGAAGAGGACGCGGAAGCCGTGCTGATCATACACTGTCACAGGGAGGATGCTGCCTGTGGGAAAGGCAGGGACAGGCAGCAGTCAGCCAGGAGGGAACTGGCCCTGCAGCAACTTCTCTCCATCACCCAAACTCCGTACAAGTGACAGAGATAACCACTCCTCCTCAAACTCCACAAAATCCAACAAGCAGGAAGTTTCCTCACATTCTTCCCTTCCATATGCGCACGGTTTGTTCCACCTTCTTCATACCCTGTCCAGTTGTTACTTCCCTGATTTGTCTAGCTCCCTTCCAAACAGTCCACCCCGCCAAGCTTGCCCCACTCTTTCGCCCCGGCTCACTGGGTTTGATTGACTCCAGAGGCACAGTGATGTTGGCCAGCGAGATCTCCTGGGGCAGCGTGGTGGCAGGCGGCCGTGGTGGGACTGCAGTACTTCCTACTGGTGTGGTGGAAGCTTTTGGGAGCGTAGCAGGGGTAGGCAGCTCTGAGGTCAGGGGCAGCGTGGGGTTAGGGGAAACACTCTGGAGCACGGGCAGAGCGCTGGGATTGTGGGCTGTGGTGCCAGAGCTGCTCCTGTTCTGGAGATCCCTCAGGGTGAGCCGGGGGGGTGGCTGCTGCTTCTCCCTGTAGGGAGAGAGAGCAAGGAGTGGAACGGGGCACTGAAACGTCATGTCCAGCACCCCAGAAATGGAAACGATGGGGAGAGATGCAAGATTCCACCACCCTTGCTTACCATCGCACTTGTTGAGACTCTGGAGGCAAAGACTGTTGCAGCAGAGTCTTGCCCAGGAGGTCTAAGTCATCCAGGCCACTGGTGAAAGGAGAAGGTTTGGGGGAGGATGCGCCAGCATCTGCTTTGACTGGTGGCGTTGCTGTGATAGGGGTGATACTGAGCTCGTTGCTATCTGATGACTGTAAAAAGAGTGCACAGGAGAATCCCCCAAGCAGGGTTGCGTATCAGCACCAACCATCAGACGTGGCACACTTCCCTACCTACTCCATTTGTTGCTTTTACCACCCTCCCCACCTTCTGCCCTGGCTCCCAGCACGTTACCTGGAAGCTGTTCCAGCCACTGTTGTCACTAGCCTGGGCAGGATGCGGTGCTGGGTCATTCAGGCCTGCCGGGGGTAAAAGCAAACATGAAGCTTAGCTGCCAAGTGGGTAAGAGCATTAAATGAGGCCTGAATAAGACACAGAAGCAGCAGAGCAGAACCACCAATGGTCTGGCTCCAGTCCTTGCATGGGGGACAGCCGGGAGGGTGATAATGTTTTTTCTGCCCAGAGATCCTCATTTACAGTCTAGTTCTCACTGCAATTGACAGAGAAGTGAATACTACTGGGTTGACAAGCCTCACTGACCATGTTGTCTACTTCATGCTGTTGTATTCAAAGCACCTATCTTAGGAAACAGAGACTTTGTTGGAAAAAGCAGGATTCTAGAGCCTTCTGTGACTGGCACCTCACAAGACTTCGATGTGAACAGTTCTGGAAGTCCCATGCATCTGTCGTTAGCTCGTGACTTCAACTGCAAGGAGTAAACAAGAGGAGCTGGGGGTGATCCACCCTTGTGATCCCATCTGGAGATGGCCATTGCATCACTCTTGATTTACCTGCCATGTCAGTTTTCCCAGAGCAAATCAGAGGGCACATCCCTGCAGGCTCCCTCTGACTAGTCAGGAAAACACCATGGGACTGAAGTTCAGAATCATAGCAGGGTCTTTCCCTCCTTCTCCCTCACACTAAGTGAAGGCCACCTCTTGGTCTGTCATTATTCACCTCTCCCAGAGCTCTCCCTCATTCATGCTCCTGCCACAAGGAGAACCATCCACGCAGACTGGCCAGAGTCAAGGAGAGAATAAAGAGCTTTTGCTCTGGCCTTCTCACCTAAAGACATGAGTTCATCATCCAGCAAGGAGACAGAGCCAGTTTGGTCAGGCACGGGGACTGCTGAGCCACCTGAAAGGGTGGGCAAAGCTGGGTAGGAAGGGCCTGTTGCCGGAAGATCCAGACCCGACAGATCCAGAAGCGCTGAGGTGCTGCCTGCAAAGAAGGAACAAGCTGAGAGACAGAAATCTTATCCAGTCCTGATCCAGTGTGCTGAGGCCAGTTCCCATCCTTCCTCACACTTGGGAGAGGGAATTCCCCCTTTGCTCTCCATTCCAATTCCCTCTCTTCATGTATCAGTCATCCCCACAAACCATTTCCTCATCTCACCAGCCCCACGCTGGCTTCCTGCAGGTTTCACCTTTCCACTTCTCTCAATCTTCTCTTACATTGCAGGAAACCAGCAACAGGGTCCCTCTGCTTGACCTTCCTGTCCCCATTCCCCAAGTCTCCTCACCTCGAAGGGGACCGGCCACCGTCTCCCCATTGATCTCTTCTCCCCGCACAAGCTGCTTGTAGAGATTGATCACCTGTGTCAGATTGTCATTGGCTTGCAGGATCTCCGCTGAAATTGAATAGGTGGGAAGTAAGTTTGCAAGTCATGGAGAAACAGAGTGAGTGACTTTTATACCCCAACTCTCTCTATTCCTTCAAAGCAAGGCCCAAGGAGCTTACAGCAGCCCACTGCAGATAGCATTTTTGCAGTTGTTGCTGCAAAGTGTATCAGGGTACATTGACACCTCCATGGTAGTCTCAGCAGGACAAGCACAAGCATTGTTCCTACAGCGAAGTGGAGGAAGCCTGTAACCCTGCTGACTGCTGCCACGTGAATCCGCTTAGGGCCAAGCCATAGACTAACTAACCTACAGAGAGCAGCCACCTCAAACAGAGCGGTGGCTGCTGACAGATGCCATGCCATGGGCAGCCTAAGCACAGGCTCCCTGAAAGAAGATGGAGGGAGAAGGGGACAGAATGCGAAAGGCCAGATACACTTACCCAGAGCTTCATCATTGTCTTCTGTGTCACTGGCGAGCCGGAAAAGCATGGGCCTCATGCGCTCGCAGCGCTGATACAGCTCCTGAGGGAGAGGAGAAAGGGGTGCTGAGGCGAGCAGCAGGATGCCTAGCTGGGGGTGCAAAACAGGCAGGAGGAACTTGAGGGGATAAGGGTCACCCATCTCTGCTAAGCTCAGGGAGGATGCTGGCATGGCCTTTCCTCACCTTCATTAGGTCCTCATTGCTCTCTGTTGTCTCACCCCTGCTGTAGTTTGTCACCATCTCTGTCAGCAGCTTCACATTGTTGTTCACCTCCTCGATGGCATTCACCCTCTTGGAGATCTTCTCCATGCGCTTCTGGTCCTGGAGGGGAAGCACACGGGGAAGGATGTCCTTGCTCTTGTCTGCAGCTTGGAGAGGAGGAAGGCTGGGCCAGCCAACACACCAAGTCCCTGGACTAAGGCACAGCAACACTGCCCTCAAAACAGCTCCCACTCCAGTGGAAAACGCCAGATCATCTCTGGGCCAGCACTTGCCAAACAGGGATGGAATTGCCACAGACCTAGTGCTGCAGCAGGGCTTGGGCCACAAAAAGTGCCCAGAGCCATTCCTCCAAGTAGCCAAGGGATGGCAGAAGTTACACAAGGACTCTTTAGCATCTGCTGCTGCAAAACTTTGGGCAGAAGCTCCATATGTCTGCATGAGGACAGAGAGCCACTGCTCCCTTGGTGCCAACCACTGCCACCCAGACCCCAGCTCCTCTTCTCCCCAGCCGCACCTCCTGAACCATCTCCTTGATGAGCTTGTTGGCAGCCCGGAGGTCCTCAGGATGGGAACTTTTCAGGAGACGAGCCAGTATCTGCAAAAAAGAAGGTACCTCTGAGCCCAAGCTGAGGGGTGGCAGCCAGAGTCACTCTTGCAACACTCGAGCCAGTGGAGTTACCCCTGCCCCAAACCCGTATCTGGCAGAGGCAACAGAGAAAGCCAGCCGTTTGAAAGCCCAGCCATGAGAGCTTATGGGCTATCACAGGCCAGGGAGAGAAGTACAACTGGTCTTCCTTTTCCTGTTGTGGTTCTGGTTATGTAAGATAGGTCTTTCCCTGAAGATCCCCTGCATTCAAAACCTGCTCCTGCCTGCCCATTATGCACCACTGGAGACCCCAGAGCACAGCAGCACTAGTACTGAGAAAGAGAGAAAGCCTGGTTTACACAGGAATTGCCATAGGATTGCAATGGACTCCTACTCAGACCTCTTCATGTGCCTCTTTGCAGGTGCAACTGGTGAAGAGGGAGAGCTTCCACTTTCTCTCCCCTTCTGTAGTCAGTGAACAGTCCCACTGGCCACCTACAAATCCTCATTTGCACACTGTGACTGTGACCCATGGAGACAAAATACATCCCCTGCAGCAAACTGGCCTCACACTTCTGCTACAGAAGTAGACCCAGAGGAGCCTAATGCTTGCTTAAATGTATCAGCACTGATAAAGCAGAGGTTTGCCTGAGTGGTGACACAATTCTGATGGAAAGGCAATATAGGATGGGTCCAGGAAGGTATAACTAGTTGGGCAATAAGCAGATTGCAGTGCTGGGGGTGGGGAAAAGATAACAGCAGCAGCATCTGGGGCTGGGATTTAAACCTCATGGCCGGATAACTCAGAAGCCCTGAGACTGCACAGCAGCAAACCTCCCAGAACCTGCTGGGCTAATGTCAGCGCTTCACCCTTTGCACCATCCTGCAGCTAAGCACTCCAAAGGTCAAACAGACCCACGTGCCCGACCTCTGGCTGTTTCCTTTGACATGATTTTGGAGTGGGCCCTCAGCATTCCCGTGATGCATTTCCTGAAGCACAGCATGTGAGGCAGGGGCCTTGACTCTTTCTGGATCTCCACCCCAGGAGGACAGGAGATCCTGGGGCAGAGAAGATGTTGCCCGCTGTCCCTCTCCTTGCACAGAGCCCGTACCTTGGATTTCTCTTCATCATCAAAGATGATGTTCTTGGGCCGAGGGGGAGGAGGTGGAAAAGGAGCGTCGTCAGGCAGTTTTGGGTCACACTTCACGATCCCTGCAGTAGAGGCCAACGGAGAGGTCAGGAGGACTCGCCCACTGGGGGATGGCACTGCCACATAGGTAATTTCTTCCCTAATGGACCACCAAACCCAGCTGGGACTGAGGGGGTTTGGGTCTGCTCCCACTACCCATGATCCTGGATTGTGTTTTCATGCAAAAACTGCCCCCCACTCTCCATCAATATCCTATCTTAGAAAAACCCAGCATTGACTGCCGAAGCACTTGCAGCCCTCCAGCCCCAGCCCCTTCCAGTGCCCCATCTCCTGCAGGAGCAAGCAGATGTCCCCTCCAACCCATCAAATGATTCAGACCACCAGCAACTCCCTCTGCCCAGCTAGGAGCCACAAGACACCTGCTCCTTCGCCTGCCTCTGCTGCTGAATCAGGCAGACTGATGGATGTGCTGGGTCTGGGCACAGGAAAGGGAGAGTCTGTTTCAGATTCTGCCCAGACACAAAAGGAGGGAAGGCAAACCGTCCGTCCACCTTCCCTTTCCAGGGCAATGCCTCTCACCTTGTTTCTTCAGCATCTGGTAGGCTTCTGAGATCTTCACCTCGTGAGGCAGCCCTAATGTCCAGCTGTACATCAGCTCCAGGATCTTTGACTTCACTTTTTCTGGTGTCCGGCTGCCCAGATACTAGAGGAAGAGAGAAGAAGTGGCTTCAAGCTGATCTGAGCTGTTGCAAGCCTGGCCTGCTCCTCTCCTCCCCTCCCCCAGGAGAAGTGAGACCGTTCCCAACGGCTCAAGGAGGAGGAAAGAGGAAGCAAGCAGAAAAATGCAACACGTCCTATGCTGCGCTTGGTTTCCACCACAGGAAACGCAAGAGGTGGGAGAAATGCTACACCAGCAGCCCCTCAAAGACACACAGAGACAGGTGAGAAGGCTCAGACGCATTTCTGTCACCTTGTGAAGGAAAGTGTACTGCTAACAGAAGCTGCTCGGCAAGGCAGCCCTTCAGGAACGAGGGGACAGCAGGGCTGAGAGAGGAAGGACTGTGGGTAATAGTCTCTGGGGCAGGGCTCAGCCCTCTCTCCCAGGGGCACTCTCCAGCACAAAGCGCGTGGCACCCTTTAGAGCTAGGTGAGCCCCAGATGACCAGCACCCAGTGGTGAGATCTCCAAACGTTACAGCTCTCCCCCTGCCATACAATCATCCTTCACCCTTCTCCCGTGGGTCTGCTGTGGTAGACACTAGTGTAGAAACAGCACGTGTGCCACCAAGGCCAGTGGCTTAAGGTAGATGACATTCTCTAGGGCGCCTAGCAAGAGGACTTCAGGGTGCCGCTGTCACTGTCCCTGGCTATTCATCATCACCAATCACAAGCTGCGACTGACAGATGAAGGTTTTCCTTAGTCATGTTTAGTTTGTGTTCCCTTAACTCCATCCTTGCTGGTGTTAACTGCCTTGACTGAACAGGACAGCATGCACAGCTTGTTCTGCTGCAGGAACAGCAGCATCAGCAGAGAAGCAGGTAATGACTTGGTGCTTCAGATGGAGTTACCAGAGCACCGCTGACCAGGCCTGGGCTTGCCCTCTGAGAGTGTCTCAACCAGGTTGGGACACCTCGGAGAGACATGGTCACGATGTCAAAGCTGAGGGAGGTTTCTGAGCACATGCAGCACAGACAGGGCCCAAGAGAGATGCAAGGAAGGTGACTCCAGGCACGCAGATGAGCTCAGTAGTCTCACAAGTGCTGGTTGCATCATGTCTAGCTGGCCCTCAGCTTCCTGCATCAAGAATCACCTAGGAGCAGAGGGGTGAAAGCTCACCTTCCCACTGGAAAACTCACCAGGGAACGAGGACTAAATCTCCTACTGGCACTGTCCTGTTTCCCCCACATCCCAGTGCGTGTTTGACCTTTCTGCTCAGCCACTACTTCTTCCCAAAGCCCTCCTGCCACCAGGCTCTGGTGCCCTCCAGCACGATCCCCTGGGACCCACCTTGGGTGACACCACTTTGATGAGCTCATTGAGGAAGCGGAACTTGCCCACCTCGTCGTGGAAGCGTTTGCCGCAGCTCTTCATGCAGGACTCCAGCACCTGGGGAGAGGGGCCTGGTGAGCTCCGGCACAGGGTCAGCAGCAGATTCAAGAGCCAGCTCCCTCCTGCTGCCCCCTCGCCAGGCACAGAGCCTGTAGCTATCCTCACAGCAGCATGGAGGGACACCACCTTTCCCTCCCAGGTGGCCAATCACCCTCCCAAAGCAAAGCAAGAAGATTTTCCTCTTTGGAGGAAACAACCACAACCCATGGAAGGAGATAGCCTTAGAGAGTTCACAAATACTGGAGTTTCACAGCATGGATCCACGACATTAAGGGAACGAAAAGCTTCCCATCAGCTTCAATAGGCTATGATCCTTCCTAGGAACAAGACCTTTCCTACCAGTCACCCCTTCTCTCTTGTGGAACCACCTTCAGCCCCCCTCCCACCCAAGGGCTCGGGAGCTCCAGGGCTTTCTCAGAGGGAGTTCAATGCTTCCTGTGCTCCTCCAGTCAAACTGGAGCAACCCCACACCCTGGCCCTCCACCTAGTTCTACCAGCCTGCAGATGCCCTTACCGTGAGGGCCTGGATAGCTTCCCATTCCTGCGGAGACTGGATCTTGTGGGCAAGAAGTCGGGTAGCAAGTGGAGGACTGGAAGGAGTGAGAGGGAAAAAAAGCTAGCCAGTTATTGATGAAAAGTACCTGCGTGGATACTTGTGTTTCTATCTGAGAATCCAGGGTTGAAAAGCATGTTGCAAGTTTAAGGCACTGAAAAGGCACTAAAACCGTGTGGGAACCTTCTGTTAGTGGACCAGGGCCCCCCACCCAGCCCCACTTTGAGGGGCTTCGTGCCTATTCAGCTCTCAGGACAATCCCACTGAATCTTACCGGGTGGGCAATCATAACCCAGGCCCATGACCCGGAGCAGCCTGGGGGAAGGAAGAAGCACTTACCCTTCTAGCTCCTTATTGAGCTGCTCACAGAAAGCATTGATACCATCCCAGTCCAGGTCCTTGTTCAGAGGGTTTGTCGCTTTGTCTGCGGGTGGGAGAAGGGAACGGTGAGAAAATCTCCCCAGGCTCCCACCCTGTGGAAGCGAGGGGCAATATTGCTCCCGCTCCCTCCCGGCCAACT
>NW_009213910.1:0-29892 GCF_000690835.1 Fulmarus glacialis
CCTGCCTAGCCTGGGCCCCGCGGACTGCGGGCGGGGGTCTGTGGGGGGAAACCTCTGCGGGCAGCGTTAATTCGCAGTTCTCCGAATTTGTCTGTTTCGTTGTGGGTTTTTTAATTTAAGTCCGTGTTTTTCTAAAATGTAGGGGGGAAGGTCCAGGGCGGTTTGCGAAGAAGCTCGATTTCTGGTGGCACGCACGTGGCGTCCTCGCAAGCTCGTCCACCGTTCCCCGGCATTAGCAGGGACGCACATGCCCGGGCGCTGGTGGATTTTGGCTCAGACCCTTTGTAACTGCTGTACCCGTTCATCTTGATGTGATTTGAAAAATTACAATGGACATTATCATTGCTTTAGGCTTACTTCTCATTGAAATTATCCACTTTGAATAAAATACCTGAATAGGGCCTTATGTGTCAAAATACAAGCATTAAAATAGAAATTAGAATTACAAGATTTCTCTTGTTTTTGTTGAAAGCTAATCTGGCCCATTACCTTTTCATTAAGGACAGCTCAAATTCTAGAGATGAACATCTAATCCGCATACATGTTTTCCAACAGTGCTTTGAGATACTCCGCATAAGTCACAAATGCTCTGAGGCAGCTACGAGAATCTCTGTAATGTGTTTAGCACTGCGTTTAAACCTTTTGCCAAGAGTTTGTTGCAAATGGGCTAAGCCCCGTGTAGGAAAAATGGCGATGTTCCTCACTGGGTCCAGCTCCTCTCTCACCTCTCCAGATACATTTTTTGCTCTTGCTGGCTCTTTTGGTGTTTTTGCAAACTTGCTGCCTGTAAAGGAGTGGGTTTTTTTTCTTGTGCCACTGCCGCTTCTGTCTTGACATGAGTGTGGCTGTGTGATGAGCTGGGATGAAAACCAAACGAGCTGCTTGGTGTCATCTGGAATAGTTCCCCGATCTGGTTTGTTGCACGGGTGTGCAGACAACTGCTCTGGCTCAATAGCGGGCCTGCTGTGGTAATGGGAACAAACAACTAAGAAAGCGGTTGGATCTGTTCGCATAAACCCGTTTATGCAGTGACACTGGCTGTGCTGCCGGTGAAGCGTTTGTGAAACTAACCTGAGCTCGTAAATCTAGCAAGGCCCTGCTAACTTTTTTCGTATGTACTCAGTTATTTCTCAGCCAAGCAGAAACAAACTGGTCTTGCATAATTGTTTTCTCGTCCACACTTTTTCAAAAGGGCCTGTGTCCTCCGTGCTGAAATTGCTGTGCTGAAAAAAGTTGTGGTCTTTGAGGTGTACACACACATGTGTATAAGTATGTCTTACTGTGCCAGTATTTCTTACCAGTATTTTTAATTTGTCAGTTTCCCTAGTGAAAGTGCAGCCATTAGAATAGAGACTATGTAGTGGCTTGTATAATACTGGGACCAGATAGCAATTATTCTCTGTAGTTCTTTCTTACCTTAAGCAGATGATTTGAGATAATTTTGCATGTAATTCTCAAAGATTTTGTGGTTTGAAGGGACATAAGACTCAATCTGACTGTATTTCATGCCTGAGTCTGATTGACTTGATGTTATTAAAGTTGTATGGATGCCTTAATTCCCTGTAAATTATTTTTTTCTTGATTCTAATGCAATCTAGGCAAGGAATTCATGCTGTAGAATTATTTGGGGTTTAACTTGTCTCTAAGTAGGTTAATTTTGTCAAATATACCATTCACAATTATTTGAATACTTTCTCGTTCTTCAAGAATAGCTTGTTTATGAACATTTTTTCAAACATTTCTAATTTTAAATGCTTTGATGGAGCGCTTAGTTTGATATATTTTTCATCTCTATGTGTGTGGTTGCAGCTGTTATTACCAGATGCATGTTTGTTGAGTATAAGGTTTGTTTTCCATTCAGAGTATCCAATAGCTGCTCAGATTAACTTTTGATCATACTTGCCAACAAGCTTCATCACTGGAATTTTGTTAAAAACTGAAACCCTGCAAAAATGTAGAATGTAAAGCAAACGATTTTAAAAATATGGATGATTATACATGGACTTTGTGACAAAATTTACATGTAAAAACTAAACCACTTGCATTGGCTGTATGTGTAAGTATGAGAAGTTACTCTTTTTTGTGATGCAAATACTGTACTATAGGGCCGAGTTGTGTACTCTGAATAGTTTAAGTTTTTTAATGCTAACATTTGTTTCATTTTCAATATAAAAATAATTTGAATAAAGGCATATCCTGGAGCTAGGCTGTCTTTTTCTAGATTTGTAGTTTCAGCCCTTTTTGATATGTAGACCCCTAAAAATTTTTCAGTGAAGGTTTGGACCTTGTGTGATTAATTTAAAACTAATGACATCAGGTTATTTTCTTCTAGAGAGCCTTAGAAGTATCTCAGATACCCTTAGGCGCTCCTGTATTAGCAGCTGAGAAAGACTTTCGTAGAGAAAAGCTTGGTTTTGGGGAAGGAGAAATGTTAAAGAAAGAACGCACCTCAGAAGGAATGTCATGCAGTCTAATTTTGCTTCATTTCGGTGGGGGAACCTTGACTAGGTATAGATGCTAAAATTTTACATCTTGGTAAATTTTCTTCGAGTCTTGTGTCCGTATGGAGAGGTCCATTCTGTACTTTGATAGCTTTAGGAGTATATGCTGCTGCTGCATCCCCTCCTCCTAGGCAGCGTGGCTTTTCAAACTCCAAGGTTCTCCCATAGCTGCTGTAATAGCAGAAATGCAGTACCCGAGGGACAGTGTGTTATGTCTGTCTTGTTTCCCACCAAAAACTCTGGAATTACTATTGCCAAGGACATACTGCAGAGGGAGATAATTAATCTCTAAGAAACTGCCTCCTCTCTCAGCTGGCCCTGAAAATCTTATCTGTGGAGCAAATGCTAATGCTGCAGAACACGCTATGGCTGTTACCCTGTTCCTTCAGATACCGGCTTCTCTCCCAGAACTTCTGAGAAGCGAAGCGCTGTTACTTCTGATCACAGGAAACACTTGCATGAACCCGTTCCTTTCAGCCACTGTTGAATGCAGCAAATGTTTCTGGAGACGCTACAGGTCTAGCTTTATCGATTCCATACTCTGCCAAAACACAGGTAACTTAATGACTTGCCAAAATACAGACACAGAATTTTCTACCAGTTTCTCATTGCTGACAGCTGTGCATGGAAAAGGGTGCCTGGATTTTTATTTTCTTCTTTTTCTAGTATGTTTGTATGAAATCTCCCATAACGAATGCTAGCAGGTAGAAAGAAATCTTACTTTTTCTAGTTAAAACCTGTCACTTATATTGTCACAGAAGTACAGACACTTACTAGTATTCAGAGAGACAACCAGGCGGTAAGATACACAATGAGAATATTACAAAAATCGCAGTGTTTCCGTAACCGGTGTGAAGCAAGGTAGACAGACAAGACTCTGAGGATTTAAAGTTCTTACCAGGAAAGTAACTATAATACAATATAGTGTAAAACTGTCTTCATTCCTGGTATTGCAGTTTTTGAGTGCCAAGTCTTGAGCTTTTTTAGCTGTCACCCTCATTCTTCTGCAAATAGCACAATTTAGTTAATATTTTCCACTCAGAATCCACATGTCTATCGGCTCGGACAGTTTCAGATAAACGCTGCTGGACAAGGACAAGCTAGGTAGTAATTACCCTAGAAAACTGCTAAGTGGTAGTAAACACGTACCTACTTAAAAAGGTGATTGTTCCACAGGTGGGACAATGATTCAGAGAAAAATATGCTACAAATACCCAGGCATGCGTTCTCTAAGCGGGCAGACAGTCATGGTACTATGACTGTTGTTTAAAAGAATAATGTATCTTCATTTGCAACTAGTAAGCCATTCGTGGGTACTTTAAAAAACACGTTGATAAAAAGCTGTAGGAGCAACTGAAATACGAAATCTGTCACAGTGGAGCAGATAGGGCACAATTTCATGTTATCAGTTTTCACAGCTCTGATTAACTTCAGCTGGAGTTCGGTGTCTGAGTCTTCTAAAAATAAAATCCTGAGTATTCTGATTACAGTGGAAGTGTGTAAGACAATATTAAAAAGTGGATTTGATTTCCTAGTTACAAGTGTATACATCCTGGCTCTTTATTTTAGACAAACTGTATGTAAAGAAATTCAGGAAAAAAGCAAACGGAAAGACGGATGATATGGCAAGCATGTTCTATAATTCTGTCCATATCCTTTCCAAGCAAGGAAAAGCAAAGCAAAATGAAGTGTCTTATGCTTGTAAAAAAGGAAGGCTTATGCTTTTGTTCATGTTCAGCAAAGTTTATCTTCAGGAAGAATAAATGGAATGATAGTGCAAAATTTTGCATTAGTACAATAATTATGTTTATCGTCCCATTTTCCTGTAAATAGTGGCTTTAGGGATCAAGTTTCTTGGCAGAAAGCACTGTGACTGTAGCCTCAGTTCTCTAGAAGGTTTATGTAAGTGAATCAGAGAGCGCAACAAAGAGCTATTAGTGCTATGGTATATTTTAAAAGTCAGCTTGATGCTTTAATTCCTCACCGTCAGTCAGACGGTGTGGCCTCAAACAACAGTCTTGTGGGGTTAGAGATTATACAGAGATGGATAGTAATTTTCGGAGTTGCAGCAAGTGCATTTGTGCCTTGCTAAGATGCTGGAAAAATATGTGTGTTGAGTAGATTATTTTTCTTTTCAGAAGATTGTATCCAAATGTTAGAGGTGATTTGTGGTAAGTTCTCATCAAGTGAAAAATGCAAAAGTTAGGAAGTAAACCTATTGGCTTGCTGAAAAATTGTGTCTACGTTTCTTTGTTTCATCAAATAGTGCCAGAAATGTTATTTCCAGATGGTATTTTTTTGTTTGTACAGCCAAAAAGCTATTTTTTTGTTTGTTCATGTACTAAACCCAAGGGTGCTGGCGTGTCACTAGGTCATTTCATATGTGATGTTAACGTGCTGGTCCTAAGACTACAAAATGCGTATTCTGAGGAGAACTTGCCATTTATAACAACTTTAAACTTATTCTTGTGCCTTTCTGTGCACCACAAAGACATGACCATGGTTTGAGATGAGGAACTGAAACTTGCTTTCAGGCCTGAATACAGAAATACTGCCCTGTAATAACTGTGGGTCAACTTTTGCACTTCTGTAACCTGTGCAGTCTTACTGATGTCATCTCTGTACTGATTTATTCTACTGAGTAGAAAGTTCAAGTGGCATAGCAAAAATAACCAAGATACCGAATTATTGATGTCTTTATATTCATGCTACTGGCTGAATTTATTATTGTCAATTCTGTACTGTCTACTTACATTCTTTGCATTATGAGTTCAGACCCAAAATAGAATGGGGATTTATTTAGTAAATGTTGCTTTACATTTCTGAAGTACAGAAACAGTGCTCTGGAAGAGGCCTTTTCACCTGACCTGCTTCTCTGTCAATTTGACGCTCTTACATTCGTTATACATGAGCCAATTATATGTGGACAACAGACAGGCTGATTGCCTCTCCAGTACAAGCATCTTGCATGGGGCCTAACTGGCTGTAAAGTGCTATATTCTAGGCATTTGGTAGGTACATTTGTTTATACAGCGCTATGTATATGTCATTTTGAATACTGAATGTGAAGAGGCAAAATTTGGAAATTTGGCCATGCCATTACACAGTTGGCTTCCCCTCCCTCAAATACACAAACATTACGCTCTCCAGTGTCATTCTCTTAGTTATGTTGGCAAAGATCATAGCTCTAGACCGCACATGACCAGTTCAACAAGAATACTTACTGGAGAACCACAGGATAAGTGTTTCTGGCTGAAAACAACTCTGGTAAAATCGCA
The DNA here is from genome assembly GCF_000690835.1 of Fulmarus glacialis. Lineage (NCBI taxonomy): Eukaryota > Metazoa > Chordata > Aves > Procellariiformes > Procellariidae > Fulmarus > Fulmarus glacialis. Next base: position 5,780 of record NW_009213910.1, read on the forward strand.
CACATGAGCTGCACTGCTTTGGTTGCCAGACTCTTCACAGTACGATGACTTCTTACAGCATCTCCCTTGGTGTTGTCATGGGACTTCTTGGAAAAAAACCCCACAACCCAGCACTTGAAAAAGAAGGGGTTTTAATCGCCAGACTACCCAGAGTTTTAATCAAAGTTTGAAGACCTAAGGGAGGTCCCTACACAGCTGGCTAAACAGGAGGTCTCTCACCAAGAATCCTCGCTTGGCATCAAAGTTAGAAAGGGCCGGGGTCAGTGAGATGGAAATCATAGAAAGGAAGACCCTCAGTCAACGTACCTCAGTTCTTCAGTCTGAGCTAGGGTTGTATGGTGGTGCAAATGCACGTGGTCTGCGCGTGTCTCAGTGCACAGCATCTAAGTCAATTTTGCTGAAACTGTGGCCTTCCACCTTGCAATTAATGTCCTTTTGGGCAGACTGCAGCAAAGCCTCAGCATTATAGTGCATGTGACATGCGTTGCCACAAGACACTGAGTATTGGACATTTTTCTGCACAAATTATGAAGCTAAACACAATCATAGCAAAAAGGATGAAGATATGCAGACAAATCTGTCTTTAAACTGTTTTTTATTTTTGTACTTTGTGATGTTGGATATCTGCACATATGAGAAGACATTTCACTAGTTGTGGTATCTGATGGCTCAGGTCTAGAGAAATCTTAGCTTGACATTGACCCCTAGGTTGAAATTGGCTGTAAGGTTATGCAGGTATATTTTGACACTGGATTAGAAGATGGTAGCACTTATCAGGTGGCTAATTAAAGCACGGAAAATAGAGTCTCAGAGTGGCATAGAAGGACCTAGCTATTGCATTTCAGTGTATGCGGCCATTCTTTCTCCTCTTAAGGTCTCCTCCTATTTCCAAAGTAGCACAAAGTAGTATTAAAGTTGCCTTTAAATACAAAAAGGAAGTTCCCTGTTGGAGAGAACCTGGTGAGAATACAAATTTCTCTTTGTATGTGAATGATGGAGGTAGTCAGAGTGGGAAAAGGCAGGGAGTGCCATGCTGCCAGGCTGGCATACGGGGGAATTGCTGCTGGAACCTGACACACTCGCAGGAGAGATTAGTTCAGCTTTTTGCAGGCTAGAGGAGAGGGTAGGTTTGAATGATTTAGTCTAGTCTTAAACCCTGACATCCGTGGTTGAGGAATCTGACCCCTGCAGTCTTGTCAATGGACTCTGGAGTTACTGAAGGGGCATATTTGTTCCCGGGAATCTGCAGAAACATGTGATGCGGAACAGAAACTCTGTCCTCTCCTCTCTGGCAGGCTGCTCAGCTGCCTGGATATGTTTTTTTCCCCCTTCAGCTGGACATTTTTTCATTTAAATTAGGGTTGTAAAAGTTCTGGGAATATGTGCAGGCTCTCTGCATTGGGAACTTTTTCTCCATTGCTTCAAAACTGCTGCAGACCTACACTGCGATGAGAGTTAGTGTGTGGTCTCACTTTATTTATTAGTACAACACAGACCTGGAAGAGAGAAAGTGCAAGAAAATTCTGTAATTCATTACATACTTGACATCCTATTTTAAAAAGTTGATAAACTGATCTTCAGATTATTTTGTATCCTTAATTGATGGTGTCACTCTTGGAGACTGGCTGGCATGTGTGATATTTTGGGTGTTGCCTAGCTTTTGTGTCTGAGACCTGCAGAAGGGCAGATCTGTCCATTTCAAACTATAGCTTGTAATAGATGAGTTCTCCGCTGTACCTGGATAGCTATAGTAACCAACGCTGTCTTGTGGTTTGTGTTGGCCAAACATTTTTGAAAGATTATATCTGGAATTATTTTGCTGTTAAAGCTAAAATGACACACTTTCTTCCCTTATATGTTTCAGCATTCCCTCTATTTTAGGTCAGATGATTCATCTCTGCATTACTGCTTCTGCATTTCCATTGCCTTAATTGGGTCTTTTGGAGGCATTACAGTCTATATGGAATTGGCAAATGCTATTTCTAGCAACATACAGCTTCCTTCCTTCCTTCCTTCCTCCCTCCCTCCCTCCCTCCCTTCTTTCCTCTCTCTCTCTCTTCTCTGCTTTCTCCTGCTTTCCCCTCCTCACCTTCCTCAGTCCCAGGTGGTTTCTTTCTTCTTGCCTTTACTGCACTACAGCTTTTCAGGGAGTGAGCTGGAGGGTTTCGCTCACTCTGCTGCTAAAATGTGACTTGTTTTCTTTAGTCATGAGTTAGCTCAGAGGAAAGTCCTTATGACTTTTCACGCTGTTTTAAGGTACAGCCAGGTATCTACAAAAAACCTTGCAGGCAGAGGATGTCAGGAGATGTCCTGGACCAGTACGTTTGCTGAGTATTTCAGATACTACGTCAGCAGTTATTGCTACTCCCGATTTCGGCGACAGTCCCAGCGCACAGAGGGTGACATGGGTGCTTTTCTTCCTGCTCTGACGTTTTCCCACCAAGGTGTGCCTTCAGCCACCAAGAACTCCACCCAAGTGCGTACCAACACAAGGACAGCAGTTGCTTCTGTGTACAGTGATTAAAAACTGGGCTCAACCTAATTGAATCTCCATATGTCAGTTGGGTGCAGCTGGTGGGTGTGGAGAGACCGTTGCAAGTGTTGTAGTTAACCATAGCTTAACAGATTACCGCTTGCCACCTAAGCTGAAAAACCTGGCTGGAAACGTGTTTTTAGCCAGTAGCGAACAAAATAAAATGCCACTAAGAATGGTGAACGTCAAAGTGTTTGGTATTTAAAAATGCCATCTATGATGCCAAATTGCTAATAGATTTGTGTTCAAAGATGATGTATGCATTTACATTTTAAAGGAAGCATTTGAAAATGAAGTCATTTGTCATTACTACTTACACAAGTCTCTGTTTGGGATTTTAAAATTCTGAAGTTAAAGAAGACTATTACAATCATGTAATACACCTCTGCATGTAAATAGTCCACAAAGCTCTCCATTAACCCTGCAGTGAATTTACAGCTTCTGGTAGAGCTTTACCTTTTCTGCTTGCTTGAAAGACTTGAACCTTTCAAAATAATCTCCTCTCCAACAACAAAAAAAAAAAATTAGGAAAGCAAGGAGCGTTTCCTCTGAAAATGTTTTAAGCAAAAAAGGTAATTAATGTTATAGCAAAAAACCTAACAAGTTTCCAGGAGTCGAAGTTGTAACTTCAAGAAAGAAGAAAAAGGCAGGGTTATCTTTGCAGCGGGGACTATTAACCACTGGAAGAATTTGCTGAGGGTTATGGTGGCTTCCCTGTCATCAAGACCAGGTTGCTGTCTGGAGGTTGCGCCGCAGCCCGTGCATGTGCCTGGCGCGTTCCCGCAGGTGTGGCGGTGTGTCCGGAGCCCGTGGGAAAGCTTCAGCAGGGAACTGGCCTCCACAGGTCTTCTGACGCTCTGAATGGGGCAGCCTGAAGGGTAATGTTGAGTGGGCATAGCCAAACTCTTAATTCCTGCTAAGCTGCATACTGATTGTTGTCACCTGATAGCTGCAGATTTTAGTGAATTAAAGAGTCTTGTTTGTGTTTTTTAATCTGCTGAAATTTCTGGACATCTGTTTAGCTTCAAGTGGGCTCATTGGAACAAAACCTAGGCGAAACTTTGCATTGTGTCACTAACGGATGACCTAAAAATAATAAATTCAGGGCATTCTCTCAAGATACAACAATCATTTCCTGTTGCCTGGCAATATTTCTGGCACTGAATACAGAACTGGGAATTTATTTCATGATGCTGTGCAGAAAAATTTGTTTACAGTTTTCCACTGTGATTCCCCCAAGAGGAAGAAGCCATGGCTCATACGAGAGAGCAAATGTTAATGACACCTTCAATTCATCTTGGCAAATTTATGACCAAGTTTCTGTTCCTCATTCTATATTTCCATAAATATTTACTGAAAGACAACCTTGTGTTTTCTCAGATTCATCCCACTATTTTCAGTGGGAATTAGCTTGAACTTATTCTAAATAGCTTATTATTTAAATTTTAGTTTATTTTTAAGTACTCTTTTTTAATAATCCTGTCTTCACATGGCATGCAAAAATCTTTTCCCTTTTCTTCAAGGAGGACTATGAATTTTTTTAATGTATCTTTAGATGATATTTTATTACCCATACAGTATGCATTATTTGGTTTAAAGGGAACCTCATACACCCACAGTGTCCTATGCTTGATGGAAGAATACGAAGACCCCAATTCCATAGTAGGTTTCAGGCAAGTAAGCTGCTGCACACCCCCCTGAACAACAGTCTTTACCATCACTTGTAGGACTGGGACATTTTTGTGACTGAATTCAGCCCCCAATAATAAAAAGGACAAGTTGAATGTCTTTGTTCTCCTGGAATATACTGGTAAGAGGAGGACAAAAACCTTCATGGTTTCTTGGCCTGGGTTAAGTTTTTCCTGTGACCTGGGATACACCCAGTGTATGCCTTCAATCTGCATTTTTTGGGGAATACATTAATACTGGAAATAGGCTTGTATGAACTGACTCCATGAAGAAGATCATGAAATAAATCATGCAGAGCCATTCCAATGACAGGCACGGTGGACCTATTACACATTTAGAAAACAAATGCGTGCTAAAATCAACAGTTTCAAATAGTTTGAGTGTCTTCTCGCTGTTGGTATTTTAACATTTGGTCAATCCCTTTGATAACAGTAAACCCTCAAATCTCCTTTTATGGTAAATTCTATTAGCGTGGATCCTGCTGTTGATGGGAGAGCTAATCAAAATTAGGCTTAGCTGGTGATGAGCTCAACTGAGTGAGTGAGATTTTGTTCTTGTTTTTCTTTTGTTTACATGGTAACTGTCTCTTTCCTTTTCCCATACAAATAAAAGTTTTGTAGTGTAGCTGAGATGTGCTGCCTTTTATCTGCCAGAAGGAGTTGCTAATAATTGAATCACTTGAACACTGAAATTTGGAGGCAAGACTTTTCAACGGAAAAAATATTAATATGCTACAGGATTAACTTTGTGGCATGTCAAGATGACCCTGTCACGCCTACCTCTTAAAAACTGTGAATTCTTTTGTTCTTATAGGAAAGATGATAAAGTTGTCCGAATCATCAAAATTCACTGTTCAAGTCACAGATTTTTTTGCGCCATCTCAATGGTTTTAAATATAACCTCAGCAGCAGCTTCTTTTCATAGTACAGGAAAATAATTCAGACATCAAACTAATCCTAAGTCAGTCCGTCAAATACTTTTTGAAGAGAACAGATTTTGAACTGATCCTTAAACACGCAAAAACAAAATACGTTTCATTTGTTTTCATAGCAGCTGATTGCATAATGTGATTTAGCTTGAATGCAGAGAGCTGGAAAGAATAAACAAGTTAATAAGGTGCTATGGGACTTGCCTTTATGGTGCGCATGTAAAGACTTGTTAAGGACAGAGGCTTAAACTGATAGATAAAAGCTTCTAGAGGGTGTTTACAACATCCAACTCGAGCATCCAATGCGCGGAGAGCCATTTCCCTGCTCACTGATTGCACACAGTTGCTGGAGACTGTAATGCAAGCCACTGTTTCTATTTCTTTTTTTCTCCTTTGTCTTGTCTACCTGTGCCAGAACTGGTCCTTCGTTGTCACAGTTGCTTTCTGTATAAATTGTGATGCTTAAAGAGTATAAAAATCATGGTTGAAAAATGGGTTTTGTAAGATCAAGTTTCAACAGGCTGATATAGTTCCATCATTTTTAATTTAAATATTAACACTGTTGAATCAAATAGGATTCCTCTTGCAATGGTTCTATCTTTGCATGTATGTGTGTATACACATATATATGTATGCATATACCTGTATGTATCTGTTTATATATACATGTGCATATGTTTGTATGTGAATATAAACATATATGTTTATAAAAATAAATGTATATAATGGCAGAGACATCATGATAAGAAAAAAACCTAAGCAAAACATTCATCTGTATTTACTATTCAGACTGATAGAAGTGTAAAAGGGGAAAGACAGAAGAGGACCTAAAAGTAAATTAGATTAAAAAGACCTTTCTGCTTGGATAATCATTAGTGCTGTTTGTAGGAATGCAGAAAAGATTTTCCTAAGTGGACATTGAGTTATGTGCATAACCCTTACCCTTTTGGGAAAACAGTCCTCCCGGATTTATTTTTAGAAAACCCTGGATTGAAAATCAGCCCATTTTGTTAGGGACTAGGTAGTTGCATAATGTAGGCACATGACTCTTCAAAATTCAGATGTTTGCTTTTAAAAAAAGAAGCTAGACCTCCCATTTTTGTACTTGGCACAGCAAAAAGCAAGGGAATACCAGTATTGTTGGAATTTGCCTTTGCCTCCTCTTGATCCTCTTGCCTCTCTTGGAGGGTGTTTCAGCAGCATCAAAAAGGTAAAAATGTTCTGACTATTCCTCCTCTTCTCTGCCCCAAGGATCAGAGAATTACACAGAGCCCATTTTTCCAGGTCTACATCACCCTTGTGCCAAATGAAACTCCAGGAATTTGCTGAGTGTTTGGCTGCTTTCTGTCACTCACTGCAGCTCTTCAGAGTGCAAAACTGCCTCAGCCATGCCATTTTTGACATGGAAATACTGCTTTAGTTGTGGACCATGTGATAAATGCTTTCTTACTGGACCCTTGTTATCGTAACGATATACTGGTTCCCATGAGGATACTTTTCTGTGTCCTTCCACAGCATGAGGTTTCCACCTTTCTGGTAAGGAAACATACTCGCCACATCCTAGAGGAAGCATCAAATTCCAGCACTGACATCAGGGTGATTTTCTCAGACTGATGATTAAGGGTCTACCCATCTGCTGCTGTTTATAAGCCCTCAGGGCTCATCATGTGAACTTTTCCAGTGCCCTAAGTTGTGTTAAGTATTCTTGTCCCTCTTGCTTCTGGAAGTACAAGGTCTGTAAAAACCAGATCTTTTGCAAGCAGGGAATGACGTTGCCCTTCCTCTTAGGTGCATGATTGCTTAGAATCAGGGCATAGAGGCAAAGCATTCATTTATTCTTGTCATCAGCTAAGCTTTTGCTTCCTTGAATCCTTTGCAGCTAAGGTGTGGAAGTTTTGTAGACTGTCCCAAAGCCTTTTCTGACTTTGCCAGTGGGTCTTGGTCCATCCATCCTGTCAGATTTCTGAGAAGCAAAGAACAGTGAACTGAATGAAAATGAGCTAGATGCAATCTTATTTCATTTGCCTCCCACTTTTTAAGAAGTGCACACACATTCTCGTGTCTCTCATTAAACTGATGTAACTGATGCATGTAATTATATCAGCAGTACTACCTTTTTGGGGAGGCTGACGCAGCCTTAACTCCCACCTTTCAATGAGAATTTGAGGCATTAGATCAGTTCATGAGCTCTGTCTCTCAAGTACGACAATATTCGGTAGTTTTTAGAATATGATAGAAATTAATTGCAAAGATGAGGAGTGATGAAATATGCGTGCCGATATTTATACTTGGCATTTGAATGATAAATGAATGTTAATCATTACAACAATCATGTTATCATCCTTCAGTGGTAGCATTATCATTATTATATCTATAAACTGAAGGCCCTATCATTTTCAGCAGCAAATAACAAAGAAAATATTCCCTGCCCCAGAGCACTTGCGATCCAAATATCACAAAGGACAGGGTCATGTGCCTCTTTAACCAAAGCCAGATGTTTGATTTCAAGGAGGGAATTAAAATCTATTTTCACTAGGGAATTTTTCTCATGCGAAGGTCAGCATGGGAGAAAGCACGCAGGAAGTTTCCCTACTGGCATTTGTGCTAATTAAGGGTGCAGAACAGATTCAGTAAATACCCCACTGTTTTCACAAGCCAATAAACATTTTAAAAAGCATATTCTTTTGAGCTTTAAATATCAACTCTCAATATCTGGCAAAATGTGATTTTTTTTTGGTTAAATAGAGTGAGATAATTTTAGTTGGCATTTTTGTGGACTGAAAACTGGAAAGAGAAAAATCAAGAAAATTATTTTCCTCCTATTTTACGGTGCATGACCACATATTTCTCTTCACCTGAGAATGCCAAAACCTGGTGTGAAGTCTTTTTGCGCTCCAAACATCGAACCTCCTTGCCAGGCATCTCTCCTTTTTCTTGATTAGGTTTGCGAAAAAGGCGATCGATTTTCTTTTATGGATTACCAAGACAGTGATGCAATATAATCTTTATTCCAAACCAAGCATTTAGATTTCTACTTCCCCTTTCAGCACTATGGTATCGTAGAGAAAGTGCCAATGTTTATGTCAGCAGCTGATGCTGTTAGGAGGTAGGAATGATTTTCTTTTCCTGAGTACCTGGAGAAGCAGACGGTGGTATTTAACTGAGGCAGGGGCTGCATGTACGATAGGGTGTAGAAAGAGCAGCAGTTTTCCTGGCATCAGAAGTGGAAATATCAGTGCTGAGAAACTCTGCTGAGACGGAGCGCTGTTCTTCCCCAGTACAATGTAAAACTCGTGCTCTGAGGCTAGAGGTTTCCCTCTGGCTGCGCAGTCCTGCAGTGTGTCCCCTTGCGAGAGACCTGTGAGCTAATCTCAGACTTCCACTCTTCCATTACTTAATTCACGGATACTGATGGAATAAATCATGCTAGTGTGCTGGAAAACACTGCAAGCTGGGGCTTTGCTCTTCTCTGTGTAAGCGAAAGCTTGAACTCAACAGATGCTTCAGATGACAGAACTCACTTGGTGGGCGAACCCATGGTGAATGTATACGTGTCAAAATGCAGAGTCAGAGCAGGACGCTAATAGCCTCCTGCTGAGTAATTCAGAGGGCGGTTTGGCCCTGTAGTGCCTTCTGGGCAAGTCTGAATGTTTGTTCAGACTTGGCGTGGTTCTGACAGACACCTGGTGCAGGGATTCTTACAAGTAGTTTGTAATCTTTATTTGGGGGAAGGGTATGAGCAAGGCCGTGGAAAACCCATAGATCCTTTGATTTTAATCACACTGATGATTTAGTATCAATCTCAAAATAGAAATAATTTCAAAACAACAGCTACACTTGACAGCAGGCCAGGATTTTCTTTAAAAAAAAAGAGAAGAAAAAAGAAAAGCATTTCCTCACAGGATACAGTGAGATCTCTGAAACTACCGGTGAATTTTCTGTTTTTTCAGATTTGGATTCATAACTTTCTGGTCATTATATTTTGGCACAAAGATTAAATCTCGTATTCTTTTTCTTGCAGCCCAAGCTTCCCTTTACCCCAAACTTCCACTCCATATTGTTCTTAATCATTTGGTGTTTTTCTGCCTGTTTAAAAAGCTCCCTGCCTCCTTTGTACTTAGTAATCCAGTGTTCGTCTGGGTTGATCACAATTACAGGTATTAACAGGGGGGAAAAAAAGAAATCATACACCTCCCCAAAACAACTTACTGCATTCCTTCTTCTAAACAAATCTATTCAAGTGTTGGTACCTTCTAACAGGTTAAAATGTGCTGGTTTTTTGCAAACCTTTCCTGAAGTCCTTACTCAGTATTCACACAGTAGAAGTGGGATGCCATAACTTGCCCTGTCTGTACAGTAGGTTGCTTTAGTCCAGTGTTTCTGCTTTGAAAGATTCCTCTTCCTTCATGGGCTTCTCTGCTTTTAATTGAGCTGGCTCAGGAGGACATCGAAACGATTTTCCTTTAGGTCCTTCAAAGTGAGAATCTTCCTATAAGTATTTAAATCTAATGCATCAATAAAAGATCTTGTACAAATTGTGAAACGTTTTCTGGGGTTTGGACTATAGATTAGCTTCTGCAACAATTTAGAAAAATCTCTCATCAGAACTGGGTACTTGGGTCTGCGTATATATCTCTTAGCTGGAAATAAGGGCCAAATCTTCATTGACTAACAGCGAAAAGCTGATTGTATATTTTGGCTGGTTTATTTTGTGCTTCAAACCTGCTTAACAGAGGCAGATTTTGCATTTGTGTGCAAGAGATGGATTTACAAAGGGAATTGCTGGTTGAATGCACAGTCCTCTCTCCTTCCTGTCCGTATCCTGGCTGTATGTCGGATGGGTTTAGGAGGGGTAAGAAGCGGGAAGTCATCCTTCTTTCAAGAGGAGCAGCAGGTGCCTTCAGTAAAAATGGGTTGCAGGCAGCGGCACTGGCACAAACCAGTGAAGCCTGGCCACAACCGTGGGCTGGTCACTGGTGTTTGCAAGATGTTGCCATTCCTGAGCCCTGTGGCATCGGGTCAGCAAGGAAGCGCGAGATCGGGGTCGGCGCTGTTTTCCTGGCCCTTCGCTGCAGGGAGCCGGTGGTCCAGCCAGCGAGACAGAGTGAGGAGGGGCTCCGGTCCCATCACCTGTTGCTGATACAGGCCAGGCATGATACTCTTTGCTGAATAGGACCTTCAGGTGGACTTGGCCCTTGTACCCCATGGGGGATGCTGAGCAGGAGACCCTCTGACTTTTCTTCCAAGTAAGCCTTCATGGCAAAGGGCAATACCCGCTGCCCAGACTGCTTTCTTTTGAAAACGCCTGTTTTTTAGAGTTATAAAAAAGGAGCACGCTACAAAATGTCTTAGATGGGACTTAATTCCCTGCAGCACCGCTAAACCATGTATGAGGTGTGATCAGAGGTCTCATCTGGTACCAAGCTTGACATTGGGAATGGGACCATGCCATTAAAGCACTGGAGCAAACAAGAGCTTCTCTGTGTTGAGATTGCACAACCAGCGCTCAGTCGGAAGGAGCAAGGCCAGGCAGAGGTTCAGCATGACCTCCGCCTGACTCATATTTTTTCCTCCTGTTACCAATAAGAACTTTTTCCTCATGAGTCACTTCAAAACAGTTTCTGCGTGTTCAGGGAAAAAAACAAAACCCAAAGATTTTCCTGAGGAACAGTTTGTCGATGAGACAGAACAAATCACCGAATACAGTCAGGGACTGTTCTGCCTCCACAGTTGAGCTAATTAACTCTTACGGCTTTAAGTGAATGGTTTTTTACTGTCATTTGTGCATGTCCCTTCATCTTTAATGCATTTTTCTCTGAAACACATCAGCAAAATAAGCAAGTGTTCCTATTCCACTTTTTGGATATGCTTCTGAAGCTCAGGGAAACAAGGACCCCTTCAAAAAACTGCCAGTTTAGGTGTTGTCTGTCGTAACATGGGCCTAGCATATGCGGGCAAAACAGTGCTTTTTCTATTCTACTTTTTTCTCAGGTAACATAAGCAAAAGCATATTTATAGTATTGTAGCCATGGCTTTCACAAGGTCTGAAATACTGGGCTTTCTGCCACGCCCATGACTTCATTGCAGTGGCAGATTTGACCAGTGTGACATGCTCATGGCTGCACAAGAGGTCCACAGCACGGGCAGGGAATTCAAGTCCCTGAAATCGCAGACTAGCGTTTTAACTCAGAGCTGAGTAGTTAAAGTTTCTGAGAAGTTCAGTCCTCTGTAGGGAGTAGACATTAAGGTGTCCATTATACGTATTGATTTTCAGAAGCTGGAATAAGTTTGTGTCCTGATGGCAGGAGTGATTTATTTTGTTTTGTCTTTAGCTGCAAAAAGGTTACTTCTGGCTAAGTCAGCCTGTTCCTCTCTTCTAACACCTTTTGGCCTTGCTGACTGATTTAAGCCAGTTTCGACAGATCAGCTGCAGGCTCAAAGGCAATTAAGTTCCTGCAGGCTTCACAAAGATCAGGAGTGGAGAAGAGGAAAGAAACCTTAGCAACGCCCCACTCAGGGAAAGACTGTGGTTTGAGCTCAACCCTTACCAAACATCTGAAATGTCACAGCAAGGGCAGTTTTGAAGACTGCCCTGATGAGACAAAATTCACGTGGGAGTCACTGGCACCAGGGAACGCAATCGTGGGGCAGAAATCAGGTGGAAATCAGGCCCATCTGAACTTCTTGTCACCTTCATCGGCAGCTAGCGGCACGGTTTCGCCTGCGTGTTCGTGACCTGGATCAGTTTATGTCCACTGTGAGATCCTCAGGACTGGTGGCACCTCCATCCATTCCCACAGTCTGCTGTGGCCATAATCTGGGCTTTCTCAAAATGACAGGCTGTAATCAGGTTGAAATGGTGGGAGTCTGGAAGAGGTATCTGGGAGAAATTTACTGACAGCTGATTTTGAGAGGTCAGGTTAAATGATTTAATGGTTCTCAAGCTTTAGGTCCTATACATCTACGGGAAGGCGTTCGGGCTTCTGGAGCTTTTGTTAGATTCCCATGGAGCCCAAATGCATAGTCCTGTTTCCTGCATGCAGACCAGTCTGTCTTGAAACATCATGACCATTTTGGGCATCTGAAATAGTGATTACTTCATAGACAAGATAATTTTTTGCAAAGCAAAAAGAAATGTTCCATCAACTGACCTTTCTGTGTCAAACTCCTAGCCTAAAGAAGATCAGGATCTTCTAAGTGACTAATTAAATAAAAAATGAATCTGTCTAAAGAAATAAATGCCTAAAAAATATGATGAGAAAACCTGCTGGCAGCCACAATATTCCAATTACTGATAGTACAGTCTAGGAGAGTCAAATCCCATCTCTAAAAATCTGCTTCTTGATCCTGAAAAATTATCCTAGAATGGATTTTGACATGGCTTTTATTGACACAGCCTTTCTTTGTATAAATTGCATACTTTAGATCAATTCAGACATTACAAATGTAACTGTAGAAAATATAAACAACAGAGCCAGGAGAACTGATCAGCTCCAGATGACTGGGCCAGGAGGACTGTGAGGAGCTCCTTCCAGAGTGCACTCCAGCTCACTACCAGCACCACACAGCCAGGGCTTTTATTCCACTAAACATCTCCTTCTCCCTTCCTTTCCATTGACCTTCCTCCCCGCGAAAGCAAAAGTGAGCAAATTTTGCACTGGGGTCCTAAGATAACACCTAGTTGAAAGGAAAGAGGAATAAAAGACCAAAACTTTACCTATGAAATATACCAATGGTTACTAAAAATGTAATTTTATGTAATCAGCTGTGCACATACAGGTGGTGCATTTTCCAAAATGATTCCCATGGAATCTATCTAGTTTCCCTGCAGCAGACTCTGTATTGACATGTGCTGAGTAAGCTCAGCTCATTACAGCAACTGCAGTAATACGAAGAAAGAGCACACGCTGCTGCCTGGGCATCACCTTAAACTTACTGCTGTTAACGCAGTGCAAGATGTGAAAATGGTTGTACACGAGATAGGATGCATGCTTAATTGCCTGGGTGGTCTCTTCCAATATCTGCATTGCTAAAAAGTTAAGTTGCTGTGTGCCTAAATGCTTGTAACACTGAAGAAATAATGCAGATATGAATCAGAACCTCAAAGAATTTGCAAATTACAAGGTAAATCCTGAAATACACATGGCTTTTGTATCTATTTCTTATTTAGATTAAACACCCACTGACTTTACTTACAGTTTTGACTGAAAAGGGGATTCTGCATATTTTGTATTTAGGAACTGTTTCATTCATTACTACAATAAAGTTGCAACTCACCCTGAACATAAGCCTGCTCCAGCTGCCAGCCATAAGACTGAGCTGTAAATATGCAAAGTTTTATCCATGTTTTTTAATAGTCCTAAAGATGAGCATGTATACTTAACTCTTTTGAAACGGGGATGTTAGTCCTTCACTGCAATTTGGAGGATCATACTTCGGTCACAGAAGTCCTCAGCGGTGAAGATGGTGACATTTGTTTTATAGCTAACTCTGGAAAGCAGCGGCTATTTAAGACACATGGCAACCCTATCCAGTAATTTAGGATTGTAAGTGGGGGGGCCCCAAATGCAATCCAATTCAGATGCCAGTCTGGAATTACCTATATTTGAATTTGGCCAGGACATATACCTCTTGCAGAAGGTGCCAAGTAATTTCTAAGGGCTAAAGATCTTCTTTGTGAGTGCTAGCTAAAAAATTTCAATCAAGATATTTTTTCCAGAAAATTTAGATTGTTTAAAAAAAAAATAGACCATGAAGAGAAATATTGCTATTTGCAAATTGAACTTCACTGACTCAAGTCCTCTTTTTTTAATTTTATTTATTATTGGGGTTTTAAAGTCAGATGGCATCCTCTGTACAGCCTACAGCCAGGGTCTCCCTGTTGCCTCCCTGTGCTGACAGGAGATGTGAATGGTGCACCTGGGGGATACAGGCTGACTAGACATCCTGGTGCGTGCAGGAGAAGGTGTGCTAAGGTACACATTCTCCTTAGACATAGCAGAAATATTTCCAAACCAAAATATATTTTGTTGTTTTTTTTTTTTTTTAGATGAAATGTTCTCCTCTACCCATTTTCTGCAAAAACATTTTTCAATTAAGTTTGGGCAAGCCTTTATTTTCCTTTTTTTCTTATTCTTCCTTTTTTTTTTCCCTTCCTGATAAGCTTGATATTTTATTTTCCAAGCCAGAAAAACAGCTCACAAGTGCCTCAACATTACATGGAGCCCTGGCTCTGCCCTCCGCCAGAGGATCTGAACCATCCAGCAATTCCCCCGTTGGCTCCGCATGTTCTCCAGGGCCCCAGCTCTCCTACCTTGTGAGTGCTAACATGGTGATTGCCTGACAGTGTTTTACAGAAGTGATATTACTGGTATTCCGAACATACACAAATGAGAGAGTTTGTGGTTCTGGCTCCCTTACATCTGGCTCTTTCATCCACATGAAATTGTCTACAATACTGTAATGTGTATTTAAGTGCTGGTCTGAACATACTGCCTCAGCTCCAAGAACTGTACCTGTGATTTTCCATACTTCAGTGTCAGCTCCTCATAAAATATCATATTGTGTTTACTCCTTTTCTTTGCATGAGCCAAGTGGTACTGCACTGAAGTTATTGTCCTGCGTTGTAAAGCTGCAGGCACATCTATCTTGGGAACATGCCTTCGTGATTTATACAATGAAAACAAAGGGATTTTGGTTTCTCAAATCTCCTGATTCATGCCCTGCCTAATAAGGTTCTTGTTTGCCTAGCATTGCTGTGGTTTATGTGATGCTGAAATTGCAATGAGATGAGGAGCACGATGAGAGCAGCTAGTGAAACAGCTTAAACTCAGGAAAACCCATTGACATAGACATTTGCTTTTACTCTTGGTTTGTTTTCAAAGTACAGAATTAAAGACCTAAAAAATAGTATCACCTGATGTGTGGATAGAAAGGAAATTCAAGATGCATATACCTGATACTTGAGGTATGTAAATCTGGCTCCTGGCTGTCAGGTGTTCAACGTGCGAGAGGGAATAAGTGCTCAGAAGGATAAACATGGACAAAACCAGCAATTTTGAAATGCCTTTTTCTCCAAATGAGGCGGGGAGGGGGGGCCAAGCTGAGCAGGTAGGAGAGGCAGGTTCCCTGGGGACAGCGCGAAGGAGAGAGAACTGGCAAAATTCCCACCGGAGCCTCTTTGTTTCTGTTGCCAGTAGTTATCATCCACCTGCAAAAGGTAAAAAAAGAGAGCACCTTTTCCCCTAATCCAAAAGCCTGCATGTAAGGACGATCGAGCTCTACTGCCTTGGAAACGAAGCGATAAGAAGGGCTTATCCAGGACGGGCGATACAATGGCCAGGATCACTCTTATTTCTGTTCTCATCTTCTGGGCAGCCACGCGGCATGGAAGGGGAAATGAAATTACGGGTGAGTGATGCAAACCTGGTCAGAGGACCACGGCTGTTATGTAGGACAGCTTAGTTTGGATGTGGGATACATTTGAAATAAACCGGCCAAGGTGGCCACTCTCCGGAGAACTGACAATGTCTCAGCGACCATTTAAGAATCCTCTGCTGATAATTAAACAAAGAAAATCTAACCAAGCCAAAATACAGCCTTTGTCCCCAACTCTTCACCCCCAGGCAAAAGCCTTGTCATTTCCTTTTTGCCACAAATGAATGAGTAGGATCGCTGCTTTGTGTTCAGTAAAATTTTTATGAAAATGGTCTTTAAAATAAACTTTTGGAGGAAATTATGTGGAAATTTCCTAGAGATGCATAAAATGAAGCTGTAGAAGACATGTTTAACTTTCATCTATGTTATGGGCTGTAATTTGGAAAAACCTAACCCAATTGCTAGGTTGTAACTGTGAAATTAAATCCTAATTTGCTCTTAATTTCTGGTTTGATTTATTTAGATGAGAAAAGATAGTGATTTTTGGCTGCTTTTTGTTGCATTTTTTTAATTAAGTGGTTTTGCAAGTCTCAGTTAAAGTACAAACCATATTTCTTAAAGCCTTGCAGACTTTTCTGTTATTCTGCCAAAGTTACAGCTGTAAAAGAGGTTTCTACAGATTGGGGGTCAGCAGAACCCCTATTCTAATGCCATTTAAAGTCAACACCATTGACTTTAAAAAGAATTCGGAATACTCAGAAAAATCGAGCTGTTAATCCATTTTTCTTCATGTTTCGGAGCCTTCGCCTTTTAAAGCTGAGTTTGAACCTGCCCTCTGTGAACCTGTTCCAAAGGATTACTTTTAAGGTTACGTCAAGACAAGAAAGGGGCTTGTCTTTGGCTCTTGCTGTTCTCCAGTGAGAAAAGATTTTGCAGATCCCAGCTCACAGTGGCTTTTCTGGCACTTGAGCAGTGAAGTTTCCAGAATTGCAGCTCAGTCTGTGGCATAAATGCTATCAAGCATTTTTTATGGCTGATTTTTTGTTCATGCTCTCAGTTCTGATCTGGGTTTGACCTTGAGTTATAAGCAGCCTGCTCCTACGCAGACTTTCCTTTCAGCCTTTCCTCTCAGGATTTGTTTCTATTAATAAAGTGTTTGCTTTAATTGTTTCTGCTCTTGCTTAACATAATAAAATTTATACTTTCCCTGACAGTGCTGAAAGCTGGTGGTTGCTAAGATAAAAACCTAAAGTCCAGAGATGATAGGCGTAATGTAGCCCTACTAATGTCAGGTGACTGCCTTCTCTTGCTTTGCGATTGACTTCAGCTTTCTGTTGCTGGAAACAACAGCATTTTAATTCCATTTGATAGTGCCATAATCCCATAGATGGGGGTAATGAGAACAGAAAGCCAATTTGCTAAAGAGCCCAAATTGATCTAAGCCACATTGCTCAGAAGGAAAATGCTGTCAGCAAATAATTGAACTCTGAGAGTGTCAAAGCTTGTTTTAAACTGGATGGAAGTGGTGGATGATGGTAAGGTTGGTGGTGCTGCACCTTTCCCCCCTAGACCTTCGGTCTGACCTCTTCCAGCGAGGGTATCTTTTTGTACCGCCATAGCCATATCTCAAACCTTCTCTTTTGGCTTTGGCAGCCTCATTCTATACCTAGTATCAATGTTTAAGTATGAAATATGATTTCATATCTGCTCTGACAGCTGTAGCTTCTAATTATAAACTGTGTCTAATTCTATACCCTTTTATTCTCAGTTTCATACCTGTATTTATGTTGCACATTGCTGTAGAGCCTAAGCCAGCTCAGCTGACTCTGGAATTTTTAGCTTTCCAGTGCTATGTCCTCACTACGGTCGCAGCTCTGCACGGACAACACGAATCTTCAGTGCTCTCTGTACTTGGTTGTTCTCTTCCAGTATCTGCTTTGCTCTAGCCATGCTAATACGTGAGCTCTGGGGAAATGGAGGGATCATAGTGACAAGGAACCAGGCTGAGCTCTTCTACCTTACCTACCCTACCCCCTTCTAACATAATTTTATACTGTAACAGTATGATTCCTTAGTGGAATAGTTTCTTTTTCTCGTTTCTGTAGAACAAAATTTGTCCTGCTCCTCCCATTTTCCCTGATCACCAATAGACGCTTGTGCACTTTCTCCAGATAGAGGCTAGGTCCAAAATAATTTGGGTACTCTTTCCTTCCCACTTAGGGTATTTAGCCATTCAGGTCCCAAACTAATGAAAAAAAAAAGCTGAAGCAAGGTTTTTTTTTCCCCATGCCTACATGTCTAGAAGCATTTGCTGGGGTAGGTATTCTTGGAGCACTTCTAACATGTGGCAAGGGAATGCCTTACAAAATGCAATGACAGCTACCCGTTTCTTGTAAGGCACTTGTGCCTTATGTGAAGTGGTAATCATCAAATGCATTGGATAAAAAGCAGCCCTTGGTCTCTGATTTCTGCTCCAGAACCCACATTTGTTCTCTTTTTCCCTCTCCCAGAGGGATGTCCTAAATTTAACCAGGGGAGAGAGGCCACCTTACTTTCTTTGGCTCACTTCACCTTCAGTTCCCTCCTGCGCAGCGACCTACGTGCCACAGCTGGGTATGGGCTTTCATGGTCCTGGTCAGACCTCTATCCCAGCCATTGGGGTCCTCTCCTGGGTCAGGCAGGGTATGGGTTTCAGCCCCTGGGCTTGAGACAGGCTGGGTGTCTTCCTTCCTGCCCCTCATGACCATCTCCTTTCACTCTTTTCTTAAGGGCAAAGAACAGCCCTGGTGCTTTTTAGTGATGTGAAGGACTTTCAGCTGCTGTCTCTGGAGCTGGCTTCAGGGACCCGACACAGAGGTGCCCTGCTTGAGGCTGGGGCGGAGGAGGAAGCAGGGAGTGGGATTTCCAGATATGCCCTTATTCTTGATATTTTCCTGCTGCCCTGCTCTAAGCAGCAGCACAGGGCTCCCTGGAGCCTGCTGTGAGGTCTCTTGCTCTCACACGCACCCTCTGTAGCACGCCCTGGCGGCAAACTCTGCCTTTTGCTGCAGGATGAAGGCACGGATGGGTTAGGCAGAGCAGGGCTGGATTCCCAGGGGCCCAATGGTCTCCCTGGATCTGGTCAGACACGAGTTATTTATAGTCGAGAGGGAAGGCTGAGGGTGGTCTATGGTCAGTCCCAGCTGCCTTCTGCTTCCTTCTGCTCTTCCAAAGTGCCCTTGTCCGCAGGGAGGTGTCTGTGCCTCCGTTTGGGACTGCACCAAGCAAATCCATTTTTTTTTCATGGCCTTTTGAATATCTAAGGCAGGGGATATCTTTCAGGCTGTTCTTATTTGAGCAGTTGCTAGGATTAGGGCTGGAGGAAGACCTTCTGGGTGATTTGGTTGAGCCAGCCTGAGGGACGTATTGTGGCCTATGGTATCTATCCCATGCTTTCTTCTGGACTGTCCTTGCACTACAAATGGATCATCCTGTTCAAAGCTCTTTTACCAGTCCTGTTCAAATTGCACAGATATCTTTTGTTTCGCTGGAAAGCTAAACATGATAAAAGCACATGATTCCTAAGAACCTGACTTTTTTTTTTTCTTGAATTGTTTTTACATGTTTCATCTTTTCAGCCAAGAGATAAGCTGTACAAATAAGATAAGCTGTAAATATTTTAATTTTATGCTTGTTGTGTATACTATGTTAGCTTCAGTCTGTCTGTTGACTGGTCCTCTCAGAGGTCTCAGAAATAACAGTCCTGCCATACTTGAATCCCTGCAGCTAATTCATATTTATCCTTGTTAAAGTTTCTTTTGCTTTGTCTAAAGGATGATATAGGCATTTTAATTCTATCCCATCTATTTCCCAAATGGGACACAAGGTGACTCAGCCCCTCCGGCTTCTATAACATTTCATTAGGAGACAGCCTGATGTCTGTGACATGATTGTAGGTTGCTTACTGCTAATTCTTAAACTCCATCTGGTTTTGCTGCTATTGTTGATGTTGTTTGGGTTTCTTTGTGGTGTGTTTTTTTTTCCTGCTCCTGCTCAAGTATTCCAGTTTCAAGTAAAGCATGTAACAAGTTCGCTCCTCATCGTGACTGTTTTCAGAACTCCAGAAACTGAGTCCCATTCCCAGACCTGCATGAAATTATGTAGTTAATGAACTTATTACTGACTTTGTTTATACTGAAGTCAATGAACCACAGCAGCTCTCAAAGGGCCTGGTCTAATATGGTCTGCTACAAATGCAGATAGGCAACATAGGAGCTCCAGTAATACCTTTTGTGTCAGATACCTGAAAGTCCTTCCAATGATGCATGAGTACCCAGTTCTAGCCCAGGGCAATGTCTGAAGGATGTCTTATTCCAGACAGCTACTGTGACTCATCTGCCCATGGTTTCTCGCCCTTCATTCCCTTTATTGTCAGCGGAGAAAGACGAATACTTTGGCAGCGTGAGCCTGGAGCGGACATCTAAAGTACTTGGATGACTCTGCCCTGGAAGTGTCTGTTCTGCTCTACTGTTAATTTCTATTAATGTGTATTAATTTCCTTTATACTTACTTGAGTTAAATTGCCCTTTTTCTGCCTTGCACCTGAAGGCACTGAGAGCTCTTTGAATTTTCTGCCAATCTGCATCCTTTTATGACTGAAGTGATGCCTATGACAAGCAGTCACTACTAATTCTTTCTTCTGCCAGTTTTCTGAAGTGATGTTCTTCAGCCTTCCTGGAAATCATTCATCTGTGTTGGTTCTGTCACCGCTTTCTCATAACAGTATTTTTAACTGGATACTGCAGGGAACTTATGCTCTGGGGTGACAAGTTAGTGCTGATCCCTTTCTTTCCTGTTTCTTTTTTTTCTTCCTCCCTAGAAAAAGGCCTCTCTTTGCTAGGGTACCATCTGTGCAACTATAGCCTGACCAAAAATGTGTTTAAAATGGTTGCCTACCAAAAGTCCTATGAGAAAAGCACTTCCTGTGGAGGATGGATACCATGGATGGTGTGTCCCCGGACGTACTATAAAACGCAGTATCATACAGTTGAAGTCCCTGAAACCATCACTCTTACAGATTGCTGTGAAGGATATGAGCAAGTTGGACTCTACTGCTCTTTAGGTAAGTTTTACTCAGATTAATAGTTGAAATAAATGTCTGATGGAAGAGGTTCACTTAAACTGAGACATGTAAAGGCTTAATTCAGTCCTGGGCAATAGGTTCCTGTTCACTGACATCAGTGAGTCTGCAAAAATCTACAGTAAACTTGGTCCAACATGGTAAGGAGTAGACATGAAAGACTAATGCTCCTGATTCTTGCTCTTTGCCACCCCTAGTCACAAATTCACTGAAGTTCCAGGTGAGCGTGAAGAAGGCACCTCCTTGTTACCTCTACAAGGGCTCATTACTTGTCCTGGTTCAGGCCAGTATCTGTGACGAAGTGCAATAGCTTACGTAGCCTTGCCTGGTGCTGTGTCTGCTCTGAGTCTGCTTGCATTTACAGTAGGAACTTTCTTCTCAAAAGTAATTCAGGATGCACTAGGATAACATCCCCTTTGATTTGGAGCAGGGTCAGTTCCCAGGATGCAAAGCCGGTTTTGGTGTTAATCTAAAACAACCTGTGGCCTCAGGACAAGTTGGTACCAACTGCTTTCCGATCAAAACTACATTAGGGCCCATTTTCTCAGGGCTTCCTTGGTTACCTAGGGCTATGTAGGAGGACTGGAAACTGGTGAACCTTTTGGTGGATCTGATCTAACTTCTGAGTTTTAACGAGACTCTACTTGGGAAGACTTAATCATCTTTGACTCAAGATAGAAGCTTTTTCCCCTTCCCACATCAGGGCTACCAGCTGTTAACAAGAAATTGCTAATTTTTAGCAGAACTCAAGTCGTAGGTGGAAGGGATTCCTTGGGGAAAAGGAACTTTTTTTTGTGTTAATGGATAAAGCCACATGTTTTTAAGCTGAACAGGCATCTTGGATTAGCTAGGCCAACACTGAACTGTTCCAGCATCCAGAAAAGTTCTGCAGGACATAATTTTGTCTCCTATTTTCAGTATGACATTGCATTTTCTCCATTTCCCCTTTTCAAGTTATCGTCCTGGGAATTTACATAGTCTCAACACTATAACAAAAGATCGAAAAGGAAAGGTCCTATTGCAGCCCTGGTCCTCGCTTTGGGTCATAAGACTTGGGTGACTCAGTTCTGTGGGAATGTCCCAGAACCTGCTCCTGCATCAAATCATATAACGTGACATGAAAGGGTATGAGCCATATGTCTTGTCATGGGATCTGTAAAGAACAATGTGTTCATCCTACTTTTAAGTTGCTTCAGAGCATTGGAAAATGAACCTCCAAACAATTTGTGCAATTTTCTCAACAGTTACTAGTAGAATATTGTGTGTAGCAGGCAAATTCCTTTAACAGAAAGATGTGTAGTTGTGTTTAACAGAAATGGTTGTTCTGTTTTACTTGTTCTTAACATCATTTGCTAGAGAAGAGGAACGAAAGCATAATTAGATACACATCATCCCTCATTTATTGTATCCTGCAATTGTTTGGCTCTATGGCTGTTGTGGAGTGTCAGCCAGGGCAAAATTTGACCTGCAGGTTACAGTATGTCCAGGCAGTCTTCTCAGACTGGCAATGGAGCCACTGTTGATCATATGTATTTTCCAAGCAGCAGTTCCACGCTGGGGAAAATCTCCAGGAGATCTAATTAGTGTTGAATAGCCACTTCAGTAAGGTCTTTCTGATACACATGCAAGTGCATACATGTGTGCACATATGTATCAAATGACAAGGCTGAGAAGCAATCGGAGAAAATTGCTTTTTAATTCTGTAGTAGAAGGAAATAGCGGTGTCAGCTAAATGTTGAAGAGTCACTAGCTAGTTATGGTTGTCTCTATTTGCACAAGAAACTCTATGAGTAATCAGGATTTTCAAGGCGTTTCAGAACCTCTGAAAATCAAGACCATCTTCTTGGGCGGAAAAAAAGGCATGCTGGTAACACTTTAAATATTTTTTCCCAGTATAATTCTATGCCTTTTAAAAGCATCTCTAGGGATGTTTTAGGCTTGAGAGCTGTTGTGAGTTTATTTAATTTAACATTAACAAATCTGTAAATCTCTTGTAAAGCTTAGCTGCAGAATTTCCGCTCTGCCCTTGCCACGTTGTTGATGGACACTCTGGGCAGGTTTGTCCATGAAATACTGTGGTCACCTTGACTCTTCCTGTCAAAGTTAATTTGGGAATATTTTAAACCATAAAAGGATTTGTATGGCTTCTAGGTGACTTCTGTGTTTATATTATTCCGGTATCTTTGCTTTTCAGGGCATTAGTCATAAATTCTGTGAATGGTAATGCACTGTCTAGACACAGTCTTAAATAAATGATGAAAAGAGAAACTGGAACTGCTGAAATTACTGCACAGCATGCTGTTGAACTACTGTTATTTTCTTCTTGACGTTATCCATGCTGGCATGCTCTCCATCCTGCTAGGAGCGGAAAGGTTTCCATGACCTTTCACGGTAACCTGCTCCTGGCCATTCCCCATCTTTTTTTCCCAGAAGGAAACATTTACCCCTACCTGGGATATGGCAGGCCCCGCTTTTCTTATTTCTTTATTGTTGGGGAAAAAATGTCTATATCATTAGTCAACTTGCTCTGATAGTTCTCTCTAGTTGCCCATCAATCCATTAGGGTAATATCACACAAACACACACACACATGACTTCAACTTTTTTTAAATAAAAATTGCAAAGTTAAGTATCTAAAAGTTATGAAGCGCTAGAATTAATTATAAAGGTAGAATTATAAAGGTAGAATTAAATAAAAACAATCTTTGTTTCTTCTCTTTGTGCCTATGCTTGCAGATTAGTAAACTCTTTTAATTACCTGATCCCACACTGCCTTGCCCCGAGGACCACGTTTCCATGTGGTGCTCAGGGACGATGGAGCCCCTCTAAGGAGCTTCCCAGCAGCGCATCATCCTGGACTCCACATTCAGTGTGTGGTTCAGTGCTCTGTTGAGCCTCTCTCTGAACATAGAATTATTTATCACCTCTTGAGGTGAATCCTGGGGCGATTCACAGATAGCAATTTGTCTTCACGAAGCCTGCGGGAAGGGAGGGAAGTTCTCTGTCTTTCACAGCTGGGCAACTGAGCTGCAGAGAGACTGAGGTCAAACCATTTTGTGTGCCCACTCTCAGACACCTAGGGTGTGGTTTTAGTTTTTCTTAAAATTTATTGTGATTTTGATTTTCAGAGTGCTTAGCACTGCCTTTAACAACTCGCGTAGCTGGAGCGCAGAGCCTCGTGTCCTCAATGGTGACTGTGAGCAGTCCCCTCATTGCTAAGCAGGTCCCAGAGCTGCAGGTCAGGTTCCTGCAAAACCCACGGCTCTGAAAGGTTGTTACGAGTGGGCTTTGGTGAATACCAGCTCTGCTTTCACCTTATTCCCCACCTTTGGGATTTTGTAAACCTTGATCGCATTCCCCTCAGCCTTCTCGCACAGCAAAAAGTCCCAGCCTTTTTAGTAGTCTGATCTTGCAAGTTATCTGCTCCATTCAGTTACTCAACCCGTGCCTTTCCCAACCACATTAGA
>NW_009213911.1:0-5394 GCF_000690835.1 Fulmarus glacialis
GTCGATCGGTGAGTGGGGAGGGCAGGGGAGCTGAGCTGTGCTGGGTTCATCCCCGGGGGCTGCACGGGGTTATACACTCAGCTTGTTGTAGGGCCAAACCAGCATTGGTCTGCATCACCCAAAACTGTGGGGAAGGGATAAATCCATGATGCAGTAGGAAGAGTCAGGACTTGCTGGGGTAGGGCACCCGAGGCTGAGGACATCGGGGGCTGTGCAGGTAGGCGTCTGCTCTTCTGCCAAGAACAACGCCTGCGTTTGTCAGCAGCACTAGCCAGAGCCAGAAAGGGGCTGGCTGTATTCAGGGAGCAGAGCCCATTCCAGGCCGGCTCCCCGGCACAGTCCGGAGAAGTCCTTGGCTATCTCCGCCCAGTGCTTGGTCCCTCAGCACGCAGCGTCAGTGCTCCCAGGGCACCATGCCTCTTTCTATCTTTGCAGGAGCTGCAGGTTTCTCCCCGGTACCACAATTGGGCTGATGTCTACGCTAGGACTGCTCGGTGCAGCAGCCGGTGTCAAGCTGTTCAAGGGGAAGACAACTCCAGATGACGAACCCAAGTGAAGCCAAGAAGGTGCCTGAGCCCGGGGTTTCTGCCAGGCAATGTGGCAGGCACTGGGAAGCCTCCGCAGACCCCCCAGCAACTTGGCCGACCTCTGAAGAGCTGCGGATCCTCTTGAGCAATGAGTGCATTGAAACCAATAAAGGTGGTTTGCACGTGGGGGTGTCGTGGTGGTTGGTGTGGGGTCGGGGCCCAGGTACCCAACAAGTGCCTCGGGATTTTATCTAAAACACACAAGGCCAAACAACAATTAGTATGATATACATATTTTTCGACACCCCAGCTGCAAGTCGCTTGAGCATGTTTACAATCCTCCTCGCCAATCTTCCCTTGTTTCCCCCAGTGAGGCTATGCTGGCTGCATGGGCACTTACCCGGCTGTGGCTGCACCAGCACTGTTCAAAATAGGTGTAAACCAGCTGCCTGATCGGGGCCTTAAAAACTGCACTGAGTAAAGTGCACTGGTGGCTGCTAACACAGAGGAGCCTTGGGGACCTCACTCGGAAACCCATGAGACTTTCCCTGCCTTTGCTGGAAGCTACACCAAGCGCCGTATAATGGGGGTCTCAGGTGAGCGATGGTGTTTCTGTGTTACTGTGGCTCTTGGGCGATTCTGGCATTTCAGGGTGACGGAGCAAAGGCGATGTTCAGTCCCGAGGACTCTCCTGCTCGCTGACAGCGTCAGCCGCTTCTCCTGCATTTGGTTTGGGGGCAGGGGTGCGTATAATAAACTCTGCTGGGGATTGATCTAATTACAGCCAATCCCAGAGGCTTCAAAGAGGAGCAAAACTCAGTGTGAGCTGCTGTACGGCCATGTGGGAAAGACCAAGCCTTGCTGTGAAGATATCAAGTTGCTATTTAAATGCTGGCTTAGAAACAACTAGCCCCCCCGCCCCTTAAAATCCGTGAGATTCTGCTTTTAAACTTAGATTCCAACATCATACAGGAAATGAGGATGTACTCTTTTATTAAGGTTAAAGGTTTTTAATCACTTTTCCAGAATACAGATACGATTCAAACAAAAACTATTTTTGGGGTCTCAATAATTCACTTATTAATACCATACATTGAACTCTATAAATTCTCATATAAGAAAAAGTCTTTTTAATATAGGTTATGATGCACTGGTGACCTATTTAAATCTTTTGAAGTAACACTTTGCAGTTATATAGCACCTTTCATCACGGGGCTGCAAAGCATCCTACAGAATTTAGCCTCCTAATGCCCAAACGAGGTAGGAAAGTCTGGCCAATTTACAGGTGGGTACAACCGAGGTACACATTGGCAAGGGACGAAACATGAGGCTTCATCGATACAACAGTAGTGACATGACGTGTATGCTGGCTCCTGGGCTGTAAGAGGAGTCAGTGGCTTAACTGGGGAGAAACTCAAGAGTTGTCACTCACACCCTTCTCTTAAAAGAAGCAGCCTGGCTCCCAGCAGGTCAAAAAGACCTTTTCAAATTGTTCTGGCTTTTTGTGTTATAAATATGTAGAAGAGAGAATAAAAAGTCCAAGACTCGTAGACCTAAGACCCTAGGTACGCCTTTCATTGGCATATGTAATAGTTGACTATGAACCACAAAATTCACCAAGCTGTAGCTAATGTGGCTTTGCAGCCTGCATCGGCAAGTCTGAACACCGGGAAGTTGGATCGGATTTGTGTTAATTAAAATTGTGCACTTGGGACACATTTGGAGATTTGGTGTTTGATGCTTTGTTTAGCTTGACTGTTTAATTGTAATAAATTCCCTCTTTCCAGTGATAATCTAAGATATTTCAGGTTTTGTTTCTTTAATAAAAACCATATCTCTGCTGAAAAACCATCAGCTTAGTGAATGTTACTGTCCAAAGGACACTGAAGTAGTGTGGCTAGAAGAATCCAAGATGCCTGGGCTCCTTCGAGCCTTTATGACTCTTTTAAAACCATTCTACAGCCCTGCAACACTCCCTGGACCAGAGCTAGCACTGGTGCCATCAACTGAGCGCTAATGACCTCCATGGCACCAGCATCTATTGATGAAAATTGAAAAATAAAAAAGCTGTTGCAGATTCTGCAGTTTGCCACGAAACAGCAGAAGAGCAAGCACACTTCTAAATTCAGGTTGTCTCTAAATTTGTCCTATGACCCATGCCTACATTCACTGATTTTTCTTAATAGCATCCAATTGAGATGCTTTGAATATAAAATGATGAAACCTAGACACCTAAATATTCGTATTAGTTTCTTGCCGTGTACAGTCGCCCACCTGCCCAAACCAGCCCAGACACGGTAAGAGCATCCCACCGCCCAGACCCTTCCCAGCACCCTACAATGGCTCCTCTGCCACCGCTCGCTCCGTTATTACTCCCTCCTTCTGGTGTGTCTAAAATCGTTTCCTCATAAAGCACAACACAAAAACTATCGAATGCTTCTTGGAAATGGCAGGGGGAGGAAACTGAAGATAAAAATGTGAGATCTTACAGCCCATCCAGGTGCTATGGGCTTGACATGGGTGCCATGGGATGAAGTTAGAGGGGATCTGTTCATGCCAGTGGTCAGACTAAATGAGTAATTTTCTCCTTAGGTTAAAAAATTCAACTTCTAAGAAAAGGCTGGAGTCAACTTTTTAACAAATGCAATAGTGTTGTGCAAAAACACTCTATCCCCTCTTTTCAAGCCAACCGTTTCCTCCCGGGGAAGATATAAAAGCAGAGTTAGTCCTACCTGCCCGACAAATCTGCAGCCATCATGCTGGGGAAAGAGATTTCTCTCAAGCAGCTGACCACAGTAAGACGAGAAAAGAGGTGATCATGTAGGGACTAGTCTTGCCATTTCCTCTGCCGAGGATGAGGAGATGAAAAGCGCTGGCTCATGCCTGCTCCACTCATACCAGCCATCAGCGAGGCAAGACCTGCAACTCCAGGAGGCAGCGTACACTCCCATCCAGCTTCATTGCTCCTAAAACTCCTTCTAGGCTTTCTCCTTAGCAATGGTCCATGATTTTTACAGATTTTTGGTGCTCATACTCGGTTACAAAACACTGTCCTCAAAACTGGATAGTTTCTCTTGCAAAAGAAAGGAACAAAAACCGCTCAGTAACTCAACTGCTCAAAACTTGTTGTTTCTTTAAGCCTTGTAAGGCTAACGATGCTACTGGGGACATACTGCAGACAAGCAGCTATTTAATAGAAGACAGCACATCTTAATTTTGCCTCTGCTCTGTTAGGAATGTTTAAAATGGATGACACATGAAAGAAAAAGAGGGGACACCTGTTGTGCTGATGGGAGCAAAACTCCAGCCTAGACAGCGAGCATGGTGACAGTGGTTTGAGAAGAGCACCGTAAGGATTTTATACACGAGCATTTGTTCTGTTTTTTTTTTTTTTAATTTTTATTTAAGGCAACAGTGAAACTATTGCTCAAGGGACTGGGAAGAGTTACTGAGATTGTTACCAAAAAACAAAGACTTTATTGCACATTCAGAGTCACTTCTGTGACCCTGGCACTAAAACAGCACTGGTGGAGCCGCGCCGTTGTGGGAACACGCTCTGGGGAAACGAGAATTGAGTGACTTTGCCGCCGATTTATTTCAAGTCTCTGAGGAGCCATCACTCGGCTGGAGACTACTGCCACAGAAATCCAGGGGTTTCTTTTAGATCAGTAGTTGGCAGAATAATTCATAGGATAATTTACCTTCTTTTTGCACCTAATTCTGTGGCATTCAACGTGCCCCCAGTTTCATTGTTTAGTCAACCGAAGCCAGGAGAGAGCAGCAGGTTTGCACCGAGCACCTCCCGCAGTGAGAACTGCCAGGAAACTGCCGGCACCGTGGAGCTAATAGCCACACTCCAGAAGCATTTTAAACAAAAATCTCTGCAAAATCCAAAGACCTGCGTTAGCAGCCAGAACTGTGAATACACTCGGTAACGAGTAACACGACACGCTCACTTCCACGCTCTCAATCCGGTCTGCACAGCTATGCCATCATCCCTGCAGACTGAAAATTAAGGAGAGTTAAACAACGTGTGTCGAGCAGTGGGAAGGCATAGCGACAGAAACCCTGTTAGCAGGAAGCATCATCTTCTATTTTTGTTTCTCACACTCATCTTTGTCGTTTCTCTGTCTACACTGAGACTACAGCGTGATTTTTCTCCTTGAAAGAATATTTCAAGTAATAAACATTGTTGCACAGTCAGCAAATGATTCAGGTATGTTTATTATAAACAACTTTGTCTCAGTGTTCAGAACTTTGATCCTGTATGTATAATCTATAAATATATTTTAATCTTCCAAGGTAATCCATCTTGTAAGTCAGCGTGAACTCTAGCTGGGCTGACTAGAAATTCCTCAAGAGGCAAAGATAGCTGAGGCACACCCTGGACAACACGCACTGTTGCCAAAGGGCCTCCAAGCAGAAGGTAACTGATCAGAGAAGTTGAAATTAAAACTACTTGTTCTGTTAATTATATCATCGAACTGCACTGAAACCTTTCTCTCTCAGAGCCACTAAGTAAAAGGAGTTAGCACAATGTTTAACAACTTTGCTTTCAGCCTGTCAAGCTTAAAGTGATTTAACTTTCCTTGCTGAGAGAATATGAAAGGCAAACATCTTTCATTCCAAGTACCTGGGAAAAATTAACGTACGTGAAAGCATTCACAGACAAGAGTGAGAGTCTTCAGAGAAAGAAAAATGAGTATGTTACTCATAAGATACAAATATACTACTTTATTCTATGGGAATATTTCTGTCAATGTCTATTAATGTGGTATTTCTTAGACAATCCCCACCCAACGAAAGCCTGCCCTCCCAACAGCTTGTCCTAACTGCTCCCTTGCTTAATCCCTGGGGGCGATCAGGG
>NW_009213911.1:5415-41424 GCF_000690835.1 Fulmarus glacialis
TGCAGCCAAGAACAGCTGCACTCTTGCAGGGGATGCCCAGGAAATACAGAAATTCCTGGATCCTTCCCCTCTCCTGCCGACATCGAGGTTCTGGGCACACCTGTGTGCAACAGACACAGCTCGGACTTCTTTTATCCCCTACAGACCTATACACTAATCTTTCCAGAATGATTTTATTTTCCCTGAAACATTCTATCAACCATCCCAATACAAAATACCCTGTCTGCTATTTCACCATTTAATATAACTATGGGGAGGGACAGGTCAGTGTTCACAGAACAAGAAATCAGCTACGGGAGCATCCCTGAGCCTCCAAGTGCCTGGGTAGTTTATTGGCAGGGTACGTATTATGGCCGAAACATCTCCCCCGGGAGTGCTAGGCCAGGACGTGGAGAAAGCACTATCTTTGATCAGAAATGACAGACACAGATGGGCTTTGATCAGACAGAATCAGGGGCAGGTTTACTTTTCACATAGTTTTCTGTATTAAAAAATACATCAGTGAAAT
Organism: Fulmarus glacialis; assembly: GCF_000690835.1. Classification (NCBI taxonomy): domain Eukaryota; kingdom Metazoa; phylum Chordata; class Aves; order Procellariiformes; family Procellariidae; genus Fulmarus; species Fulmarus glacialis. The sequence continues at coordinate 5,924 of NW_009213911.1, forward strand.
CTGTTACAGGCAGGGACAGGACTACCAAGTACACAACGTCAATAGACTACTTTCTGATTTTATTTTTGTTAAATTACTTTTGTTACTGCTAAAAAAATAATGAAAAAACAAAAACAAACAAAACAAAAAAAAAAGGAAATATAATTCAAGGCTGTTGATTTTCATCTCTTGAAATTTTAGTGACAAGATCAAATATCAGACCCCTGTTACAGAAGATGGATAACTGACCAGAGCTAGATAAAAACCATACAATTCTCTTCTTTAAAAATAGTTTGGGTTTCCAATGAATTTGTGACCACTGGTCATCAGAAACACACATCTATAGCTTGAGAAAATGGAGATACAGACAGTTTCTGACAATGTCCTGTTCTCTAAACACAATGTGGGAGCTTTTCTCTTCAAAAAGACGCAGTAACAGCCAAGCCTTAAAAAAATCTCTTTCGATTTCCAACACTATGACTAAATCTCTTTGGGTGGGGTGGGAAAAAAACACACATGGTACTTCTCTACCACAGTTCTGCTGTCAAAAGTAATACTGCATCCTTTGTACAACACTGCACGCGTTGCAAAGGTGGAAAGAGAAAGAGTGCATGTATCTTGCATTTGAAATGACAAGGCCCTCCAGATTTGCCTTATAAAATAACCAAAAACATAAAAAGAAAGAGGAGAAAGGAAAGCTGCCTTAAGGGAAAAAAAATTTCCGCGCACCACAGTATTTTCTAGATTATATCGACAGACTGCAGAGCTACTGGGCTAGGTAAGGGATTTTCTGCACATACCCCAGGACAGTCACTCTCCTGTACATACCCCAGAAATGTTCGTCCCGTAACATGATCGCTCTGAAGTTTGACCTACAGCACCTCTTCCATGTCGAAGACTGAACAGAGCTAGAGTTGGTATTAGCCTGGACCGAGAGCTAGATTCTGGCATCGTGTGACCATTTAACAGCAGCCAGACAGTTGTCCATTTAGATAGCTTCCCTGGCAGACATACCAGCAGCTTCTGCCTTCCTAACATTTGATCCCAGTTTCAAAAAAATTATAAAAGCGTATGTGTACGTGTATTTATAACAGAAGGTGTCTGTCTGCCTAAATATCACCACTTTCTCTCTGTCCTCGTGAAGAGCTCTAGGATCTCCACGTGTTCTTTGGCAGCAAGGACTGCCAGCCATCAGGCTGAGAAGTCACGTGAGCCACAGTCTAGCTCTCCATGCCCAGCATTGCTATGGTAGATTTTACACAACCCTTTTCCTTAAAAATATCTCGCAACTTTTTAAAATCCTAAACAGATAAAGGATTTATGCACCACTCAGATAGGTTAGTTCATCTTAAATTTGTTCAGAGGATTTATCAGTGCCACAGGACGTTGTTTCTTGCAGCTTACACAGCTTGCTTCCTTCCAGTTCCAGTTTGTACATCCACTGTGGTTCAAAATATGCCTGTAGGTGACATTATCGTGGCTTATTTGATACACATTTTCCAAAGGCTGGACGTATTCACAGTTTGGTGCTTCTGATGTGTATTCAAAGGAAAATACCCCACTTCAGTTAGTCTGATAACTCAATATCAGAGTCCTCTGATTTGACTTTGGCAAGTTCTTCATGTACCTCCCTCACCATAAGAATACGTGTTAACATGATGTCCAAGGTTCCTGGGTCTATTGGCAATGTGGAATACCACATGGGGCTATTGGGTACACAGGAGCGCTCAGGTTGAAGGTAAAATACATCACTTCTCTGCTTCACGCTTTCAGAACTGTCAACGTAAAGAAAGGAAGAGCACATTATCGGAAGGCAGCATTAACAGCCCTACTCACAAAAACGTTAAGGAGAAACAGCAAAGAAAATGAAAGTTACATTGAGACGACAACACTGTAAGTTAAACAGCATAATTCAAATCTTTTTGTTAGTGGCTTGGTTTCCCCCCTTCAACTTAGGGAACAGTTAAGTTATTTCCAGGTCACTTAGCATTAGTTGTTTATAAAGAAAGAAAGAAAATTAGAGTGACTTCTTTACAGATGTGGTTCTTCAATCGTAGTATCATCCAATTAACGGTACTAGTATCTTGATATGATTGATAGATGCATTTGACATCCAATCTCTGAATTACACTGGTTCTAGTATTCCAGAATTGCTGTGTACTTTGGCACAAGGAATGTTCAAGAGCTAGCAAAACTGAATCCTAGCTTGCCTGCTCATGGTGCAGAATGGTGGGCCCATCTGCTTGAAAGACTGACTGTCTGACTCTGAGGCAGCTTTCAGGCTCTGGCAGGAAGACACAAAGTCCTCTAAAGCAAGGATCCCTCCTGCCTGCACTTTGGAATATTCACATTAAAACAGCAAAGTGAATTTTTACTGCTGCTTGCACCACTGCAGGGGCTCAGCTATGATATATGATGAGGAGCATGAAAATGTCTTCCCAGCCCAAGGACAGCTAAAAGCTTCTAATGATATGCAAGTGAATACACGGAAGGAAAGAAGAGGGAGACAAAGAGTCAGGACAGGTGCTAGGCATGCCTTTGCCTAAGTAATGGAACTATTTGTAGTAAGCTCAGTAGGTGCATTTTTGAGGGTGATTTATTTGAGTTTTAGCTGACACTAATGAGATGCTGTTTCATTTTGCATGTGTATTTTCTTTGAAGAGAGAAGAACATCATATTCCACCTGCTCAATGATCTAACTAAAGTTTATATAGAAACAGGAGAGACAAAATGATTTATATCTATGTCCCTGCTAAATAGTCTCCTTTCTAACTCCTAAATACAAGTTAATCTCATATTTCAGCAGGCAAAAGCTATCAGCAGTTTTACCTAATTCACACTTTTTCTACCCTCTTTCACAAGGAACATGATATCAGGGTATTAGTTATCTTCTCAAAAGAAGGATCCTGTATGGGAATTAAGGGAGATGAGAATGTCATAGTCACTGTGGTAATGTCCCCTGTTTACATTTACACCCTGTGGATGTGTAAACAGGCATTTAAAGAATACATCTCTCTCTGTAACTCCACTCTTGACTCAACATCAGTAACAAATACTACCTATTTGCTGAGTCTAACAGCAGTGCTGACACTGGAAGTCCTATCAGCATGGTTTCATTCACACTGAGGGACCAGGAACTGGAGAGAAGAGCCACAGCACAGGCACAAAAAGTCCAAGTGGGATCCTTGCCCAAACGCCTGTTCTAGTCTACATACAGGTCAAAAATCAAGTTCTGTCACTTACCATTTTGATAAGTAAAATTCATAAAGTCGGACTGGACATCGCAGGGGATTATCTGTATTTTCAGCCATTTCCACTGCTGTTGGAATCTCCTCATCTTCACTGCGTTTCCTTTTGCCTACAGATAATTTATCTGCATACACAAAAATGGCATCACAGAAGTTCAGTGAAACACAGCGCCTTCAAGAATAAGCCCTAGTCACTTAGCCTAGCACCTAGTGATAGGACTTTGCATCACACAGAAACACACTACTTGAACTGATTATCTGTCACATGCAGGTCAACTGGTTTGATCTGCTGGATGGGCAAAAGACTGCATATGCTACAGGCTGTCCACAGCCCATTCCTCTTCTCGAAAATCAACAAGAACTAGGATCTAGCAGAAAAACACAGAGGATATGATTTTTCCTAATAAAGTAGAATTCATGTAACACACTGGCACTATTAACTGGAGAAGCCAATAGGATCAAAGACTTCTCTTTTCCAAATACCAAAAAATAACTGCAAACAAAAATCTGTCTTTCTTTGCCTCTGAGGTCAAAAGGCCAGTCCCTACTCATGTGCAAGCCTCTAGCTTCATCTAAACTGCTGTTCTCCACTTGGGCTGCCTTGATTGTTCACCCCACAGACCTAGGATAAATCTGGGAATTAAAGAAGACCCAGATAAGAGTCTGGACCTCAAGAATATAAAGTCCCGAGAAAAGGACTTCAGAAAAGGCCTTTAACTCATGCAGTAGTTAATAAAGCTTTATGCAAGCCTAGGATGTTATAAAAGACTATTAAACAAATTTGCAGCCAAATGTGTGGCATCATCTCTTTTGTAAGTTTTTACTGGATGCCTTGGCTCATGAAGAATTTCTCTCTAAACCTTACTAGAGTGAAAAAATTTTGAAAATGTACAGGAAAACAGCATATTCATAGCTCTGCTTACTGCATAACGTATTTTTCTCCCCAGTCCTTTTTAAAAAAAGGAGCAGACAATACAAATATGACTGCTAAAATTCAGATGATCAGAAAGCACTCACTTACCTGATTCTACCTCTTGTTTTTGAAAGGGTGGGAAAAAACGTAAATATGTCATCTTAGTATTATACTTCAGAGTTCGGGTGCGTCTCATAACATGGGCAAAGGATAGTTTCAGGTGCTCACTGACATTCTTTAGTTGGAAGTATTTGGTGTTGAAGAATAGAAGTGTGTTCAATAAAACGATAGGGGAATATGCACCCAGCTGTTTACATTCCCACAAGTGTTCCTCTTCAATTCTTGAGAACATATAACCTAGGAACAATGGGCAAAGAAAAACGAAAGGGGGTTATTTATGCAATTTTAGGGCTGTCCCCATATTCAGTTACAAAGGAACAGCTTTTACAGGCTGTGCCTAATCTAGCAGATTTTCAGAATTTTCCCAAAGCAATAAAAGCATCATACATGAGCAGGGTGGGAAGGGAGAAATGACTAAAATTAAGTAGGCAGATTTTGCCAGAGATGCATGTAAGTCCTCTTTCAGCTAACCTTCTATATTAATGAACTGCATATCATATCAAATTCAGACCTATCATAAGCAACTGTAATTCCAATAAAACCAAAAACACTGCATGCATGAACGTAAGAGGGAGCATGGAGAATCAAGCTGTGGAACAGCATGATCTTCCAATATCTGAAGATTGGAGAGAAGGATATAAAGGAAGATTGCAGACACCAGCAGAATCTCACTAAGCTCCAATTTCACTGTATTAAACCACAGTCAGCCAACTGCAAAAATGTGTAATTCCTAAGACACGGAGCATGAGTTTAAAATGTACCATCTTTATATACAAATAGCCCATTGTGATTATCGTAAGTCAGTTAGGAAAAGGAGATAATAGGGGCTTATAAAAGATTTGTGGTGAAAAAAAAACATCGCTGTATGCAGCAGTCTATAAGTAACTGGATTATTTCTGTATTAACTAAAAAGTTTGTTTTCTAAATGAAAAGCCAGTCGTGGATCCAGAGGAGTTGCGAACATCACTCAAGTGTCGCTGATACTCTGAAAAAGATCTTATGTACTAATATGGCTGGTGTCCAGCTTTATAAACTGCATGATCATACTTGAAGACGAATTAGAAATGTCTGCAGAATTTGGGAACTCTTAATTTGGAAGTGACTGAGGTGAGATGAACTTGGAATTGAGGAGTCAAGACACGATTACAATGATTTGCTAATGTGATCCTCGGATTTATCAGGAGGAGTATTTCCAGTAGTAATAGGGAAATACCAGTGCAACTGTACATGGTATTTGCAGTAACTCATCTCCTATACTATCTACAATTCTGGCTACCTGTATTCAAAAAAGATTAGCTAAAACCTGAGGGAAGACAAGAAGTAGCATGTTGACTACAGGAATGGGAAGCCTGTCTTTCAAAGGAGTTGAGAGATTGATCAGAGGCAAAGGTATATTTAAGTGTAATCCGTAACTGGGAGAGACAGACATAAAATCAATGATGCTAGTCTACCACAAACAATTATGTGGTGGAGAAAGAGGAGACTAATGTGAATGCCTCAGCTCACATTCTTCTTCATGGCATTGAGAAAATATTAATTTATAATACGGCTTTGTCATGCAGCTACACAAAACAAAACAATTGTCCTACCATTTGGAAGAATTGTAGGTTCCCAGATTTTCAAAAGTTTTGTAAGTTCAATCATAAACCTGGAATAGGGCTCGGTAAAAATGTTATCTATTCTACCATTCTCAAACAGGTACTACAAGAGAAAAAAAGGAAGACATACAGTTTGTGATTATATAACATTGCAGAGAAGACACAGGACATCAGATTCTTTTCCTTTCTTATGTCCCAGTGTCATATGGTCCAAAACACTTTGTTGAAATCTTCAGTTAAGATATCAAATCAAATTTTCTGCAGGGACTGGGACCTCCCCAGTATGAAATGAGAGATCTAGGCAAGAATTATTGTTAATATTCCAAGCTCTAGAGCTGTTTTCTGAAAAATCATCATCCTCTAAGTGTTAAATATTCTTGAAAAAAGTCTGCCTATAAAAAACAGAAGAGTTATTGAGTATTTTTCTGTTGAAAAGAACTTCACATGCTAATACCTCCTGATAATAGATACAGGCCTAGTGCTAGGCTGCTGAAATAGCTCGACTTACAGCATCAAGGTAAAAGTCCCTTAAACTCTTGTCAAGCAGCAGTCAAAAAAAGTTTTCTACAAGTCAGGAGTGTGCATCAATAAATAAGTCAAAACTGGAACACACAAAAATTGCTGATACTCCTAGACCCTAACAATGGCACTTTGAATTTTAAGTCTTTCTACATTTTTTTCAAGCATAGCCAGGAAAAAAAATCAGATAATTCCATGCCTAGTCAAATGATAGGTTTTACACTAGAAGTAGCTTTTGATTCCTTATCTCCAAATGACTGTTTAAGGAAAGGAACAAGCAGGCTATTCTAAAAAAAAGCCCCTAACAGAAATATACTGAACATTGAGTTTTAAACAGAAGTTAATATTATACTAGGTTTGTACTGCAACTGTTTCAAGGCAGGTAGCAAGGACTTATTACATTACTCCTAGCATTCATTAATTACAATGCTATTATTCCCATTGTATTTTTTCTGTAAATATTGCCAACACAACAGGTATCTGTCTAGCCACTGAAGGCGCTCAGTCTTTGCTGGGTAACCTCTTCCATATAAACTTGTATATTAGAAGAGCATTGTGCAACTACTTTAGATCTAAAACATTCCATCATAAAGCAAATATTTCTGAGGAGAAAATCTTTCCTATACATGAAAAAGGATCAAAAAGGTACCAAACCCGAAGATTTGTGTCTAGGTAGAAACACCTAGCCCTCCACGCCACAATCCTCCAAAGTACAGAAGAAGCCTGTTCACTCTGATCATAAAAAGGTCCAGACAAACTAGTCAAATACAGGATTAACACAGACTAGGAATAAAGCACAAATAAGATACATTCTTGCCTCCTCTACAAAAACCAAGCAGCTACATGGGACCATGGATACAAAGCATAAATAACCAGAGCAAGTATTGTATGTTCTCAGCAATACCCTAATTCTCTGAGTTACCTGCTGAATTCCAAGGCACAAGTATAAGATGCTGTCAGGATCATATTTTTCTCCATTTGGTCTCCGCACCTCTTGAATAAACTGGCACAAGCCAAAACTCAGCTCAGCAAAAGTGCATGAGAGAATGTCCTCCTTGAGTTTCACAGGACGAACTGTGGCCAAGAAAATTATTAGAAAAATTAACTTAATTCAACAGATTAAGTCTTTACACATTCCTTATTATTTCATGTAGGCAGAACTATTAAATCTTCTATCTCATACATGAAGTACCCTGCATGACTAAACTTGTGAACTATTTCCTATCTTTTGGCTAACAATTAAATGAGGATTTGGCCAATAAAAAACAAACCACCTGCATGTGCAACCAGTACAAACGCTGCAACTGAGTAATAAGGCTGCAGGTATTTAAAGCTAAGACATCTAAAGGGAGTCTGCTGAATCCAAAGATGTAGCATGGCAATGGCTGCACGAACTCGAGGCTGGCAGCGTAGGGCTGATAAATAGGTTTCACCTCTATAGCTGGGCTCAGGGGAATTCCAAGTGAGAGAAAGATCTTGAGTATTTCCCAATAGTTCTGGACACGAGTTGAGAGCAGTATATTCAACTCCTTAAAGGGAGAAGGAATGAAGAGTTGAATGGGACGTGCATGGGATTCGGAAAGGGAAGCAGAGCAACCAGGGAATCGATCAGTCAAAGGACCTGCAGTGAAATTACCAGGCTTGGCTGCTCCACACCTTACAAAAGTGCCTGCTTGGGACTAAGCAGGGAACCTTTTTGGGAGGGATGGGGGTGGACACAGTTTTCTGGAACTGACTGTAATATTTGCTTCCTTAGCCACAAGAAGAAAACACAGTAACTCATGTGATTGCTCTTCTTCTGGGAAACAAAAACCAGCTGTTCTCATATAATGACAACAAAAATTCCAAATAAGAGAGGAAAAAGCAGAGCTCGTTCTAACTAGAATTTTCCCTTCGGGATCTTTCTTATATATAAGCCCTGCCACACTTAATTCTTTACATTGCAGAAGTATTTCATATGTTTTGCTCTCTTCCCTACCATCCCCAAAAAGCTCAATATTCCTAACTTAAATTCTCTGCTCGATTCTGAAAATTTGCCCACAAAACTCTCAGTGCAAGCGTGTAAGACAGATTTGAGACCTGGGAAAAGGGAAGTTAGACACTGCCAAATCCCAGGACTGCTGTACTTTTGCGTAAAAAAAAAAAAAAATCCATAATTAGAAAAACAAACAAAAGTGACATTTATATTGTCATTATTATCTATCACCCTAGTGAGACACAAGGAACAATTCATGCCTTTTAAAGTTAGTTTCAGGCAGGTTGCAGCACAGAATGGGTAGACTTTTGGAAAGTTTCTTTCCAGCTGTGAAGCCTAGAAATAAGGTGTTAAGATTTTAATGTTGTGGTACATAATTTTTTTTACAGCGAACAGTTATGCTGATAAACAAATACTTTGTGAACGCGTTAGCTACAGATGAAGAAGATAGGGCCAAGTTGGTGTTGTCAGCTTAGAATTATGGCCTGATAATAGCTCAGTAGAGCTCTGCAGCTGCATAAAGCATCTCTTCTACAAATGAGGAATTACTACATATAAATGAATGCAAAGTGGAAATTAAAAGAATAACATTTCTAATGTTGAAAAGAAATCTGGTATTTTAAAGCCTGTTTTAATAGGTAACAGATCAATTAAGAATGTAATAGCTATGATTTTTAAATGCATGACAAGACATAAGACGGTATTCCATAAAATCTTTTCTCCACTCATGGATATTTTAAAACTCAGTAATATCTAATCCTATTTTTTATTTGAACACCATATTGTGCCAAGTGGTCTTCAACTAAGTATTTCTGTTTCCGCTGAGAGACAAAAATTTACCTGAAAACTTCAGGTCCCCTTGTTCCTCCTGTGCGTTTTTCCATTGGACCCAGTTTTTCCAGGCGTTTACCCCATACATATACTTTAGGGTCATCCCAGAAACAGAGCATCCTGGGTAGGAGCCCTGCATCAGATTCCGGGGCTCTACAGAAACTACAGACTTCTTCCGTCCCTACAGGCAAATGAACAAACCAAACCAAACAAACATTTAATAAGCTCTTCATCTACGGATGCTTAACTTGATCTCACATTATGATGACATGGTAACAAAATCCTACTCTCATGACAGAATCTGAGTGGATATATATGTATTTTTAATATGTGGACAAACATTAACAACATTTTACAGAAAAGGTGCAATAAAATACAGTAATTCTCACTGTGATATATATCCACAGAAATATATTCTTCTCTAGCTACACAAGAAAAAATTTATTCTTTCCTGTACATGATGACATTACTTAAAAGACATCTTTTTTGGAGTTTTTTGAAATTATACCCATATAATAAACTTTGCGCACTAAAAAAAGCATTTAGTCTACCTAGTTGCAGAGGGGGAGGAAAGAAAATCTTATCTCATATAGCAGAACAGGAAAAAACATACAGTGTAGTTAAATCGAATTCTCATTTTCACCCTGGAGCAGCATTTTTTATTTCTGAGAATAAGCATGCACATAATGTTATTACTTCAAATGCAAGGAACTTGTGTTCCAGAGGTACTTTCTTACCCGTCTTTTTGGCTGTGGGAAGCCATCTCTATGTCTCCGTCTTGCTCGTGAACGTGAATGCAAACCCAGTCCTTTACTGAGAGGGTCAAATGAGTCTGAAGTCAAATCAACACCATTAAGAGTTTAATTATATGATTTAACAGCCCAGGTAGAAGTGTCACTTAGATACTACGGTATACCTTACAGCTGGCAATCACACCTGTATATTCAAATAATGCTTCACCTTTGAATAATTAGGCAATATATGTACCTTCTCTATAAAGAAAGTAAATTCTCAGAAAAGGAAAAAAGCTCCCCCCGTTCCCCCAACAGTGGGTGTACTTATTCAGGCAAACTTATATTCTTCTGCACCACTCACATGGATTATACCTAGGGACACAGAAGTGATAAATTCAAAGCAGTCAAGCAAGACTACCTGCTACTCCTGTCAGGGGTACTGTAGAATGTTGTCTTTAAAGATAGCAATAATAAATAGTAATTTTTAGTAGAGCTGATACATTACTGCAGCTTTAAATATCCAATTTTACTAAATGAAAACACATACCCTTCATAAGCAGACTGCTGGTACAACACTTACTCAGAAAATCGTGCGTACTTTTATACAACAATGCATTTTTCTTCACATTATACAGACCTGATGGAAAATCTGCCTCCAGGTCCTGTTCCACATCACCTTTGGAGAACTGCTTCAGTTCTGGATCTGGTTCTGGCAGGGCATTTGATCGTAAGGCATAGTGATTTAACTCATCCTCCCAGCTGTGTGGAGTGGACACTGCTTCAGATTCTAGATCTCCACTATAAGTGCTACCTTGATCTGTAATGAGAGTGACCAGATATACCATATGCTATAGGAAGGGGCAGACAAAAAGAGGAATTTGCAAGAAAAGATACAGCAGGATCAAAATCCATTTGCAAAAAAAATCCAACTGACCTTTCTCAAATATCTTGGGGTCCAGGAAGAGCTCATGCTCAGATGTTTGAGATCCTTTAGAAAAAGAAGGAAATCTGTATCTACAAATGACTGACAGCTTACATAACTAATACAAAATACTTTGAACACCAAAAAACTATGTATTAGGTCACAATACTAACACACATGATGCGTCTTCTCCTCCACTAGACTTCTCCTAACAGCTTTCTACCTTGGTCATGCTGTTACGGGACAAACAGAAATGCAGAACTAACCCATGTTTGCTTTTCCAAACGTTTCCATCCCTCCATGTTTGTTATTTGAGTCATCTGTAGATAAGTAAGATGTTTTGTTCATTTCTTTTCAGCTTGTTCCACTTTTATTACATGGGATGATCACTATCCAACACATTCTAACCTGCATCACCCTCCAAAAATCCACCATAAAAAGCCTGACAGGAAAATATTCTCGTAAAGCAACTGCTCTGTATTCTTGATTTTGACTGCTTCTGCTAATGCATGATGTACTGATCTGCAGATTACTACCTCTAGCAATCTGTTACTGTCAACAAAAGTCAAATCAGCCCCTAGGATCAGGGAAAGGGAATGCAAAGACATTTAAACCACTGTCAGTGCTCAGTATCTAACATGGGTTTTATGCTAAGCATAGCTCAATTGAATATTGACTGATAAACCTCTGTGAAATTACAAAAGCATCAGAAAGGTGCAAGTATAACCAGCACCTGAGATGGGAACTATGGAGGAAGAGTAAATTAATCTTGAAAGAAAACATGTTTTCAAAACAAAGAACAGAATATTGTACACAGAGACAATTTTCATTGTGGAAAATAAATGTTGGTAAGACAACAGGACCATTCAACTTGACATGCATACTTGGGAAGCAGCCAATATAGGCCCCACATCTATTTCTCTATCTATTTTCCATGATGAGAGCACCTTCACCTCACTGCATTTAGTTTCCTTTTTAAAAACACCACATACCACCATGAGAGTGTGTTTTTTCTTTCTCCTCATCTTCTGCAATCATTTCTGCCATCTGAAGGAGATCAGCTTCAAATGGATTTGTGGGAATCTTTTCCTTGATATCCTGAATAGTTTCAATGATCTTATCAGCATTATCCAGGGTAGTTGGGAAGAGCATGGGAACTGGTACCTATGGAACACGTGGAAAATATTAGAGCATGTTTGGGGGTGAAGGGAAACAGCAAATACACAAGGGAGATTCCTCTCATTTAATCTTACATATATTTTAGAACTACTAAATTTTATTTTAAAATAACTCCAGACTGGACAATTTGTTTCATTTCTGCAATAACCCTACAAATTGGTAGTTTTGTGTGATGATGCTGAACCAAACATGATGCAATAACGAAAGAAATGGCTTCAAGGATTCCAAATACCACTTGCATGACTAGTCACAAAACCCAATGACATTGCTCTGTGTCCTGTTCAGAACCAAGACTGTAAACCAGTTCTCTAATGAACTGAAGTATAACTTACAGGTACTGGCATCCCAAGTGGAACTGGTGTGTACTGAGTGTAGAGGTGAAGGGGCACTGGCACAAACACTGGTACAGGAACAGGTACCACAATGATTTGGGGTTGAACTTCTTCTTCTTCTTCTGTTATATCAAAAATAGAACAAAACAAAAATTGTTTAACCATATGATTATCCAGTACACTCCAGAGTGTCCATGATAATTGTTTGGACTTCTGCTTGTAACTCAGTGTGCACAGTACCGCTTCTTGGTTCATAGTCATATTTCATTTTAGCATTGTTGTAACAAGTATTAATACTACAGTTTGGAAATAAACAGCACTGTGAATACATGAATGCTGGAAGGGAAGAGTGGAAATAAGTATTAAATACATCCAGGTAAATGGTGTGTTACTGCAATTATCTCATAAGTAACTACAAGACCTTAAGAAGGTACCATTAAAAAACTAACTACAATCTTCCCACTTAACTTCATCTTCCTCATTGAGAGGTTTACATCAACACTAGATACCCCCCTTCTATAGCAACAATGATGAAAAACCACTCCTCAATGACAGTCTGGACTATGTAATAGGCTTTGAAGGTGCTTTTGTTTCCTCCTGCCCACAGAGGGAGCTTAGAGCAAATATGAATCTAATGAAATGATCTTAGAAATAGGGACTTAATTTTCAGAGGTTCTTAGTATCTAATAATTAAAGGAAAGTGAGAGTTGAAAAAATCTTTGAGAAATCATGCACTTTATTAAAATGAGTCTGCTCTTGTGGCTTGTGCTGTGAGAGCTAAGAACTCACATATTCTGTCCTGAGGAAAACAAGTTCCCTCTGCAGCCTTTTGCATGTCACTTAACTATTGCACTTCATTTTCCACAGTTAAGATGATCGCAGAATGCTAAAGATGAGTTAAAACAAATCTCAAGATTCATCACACATGAAGCTTTAAGGATTTCAAAGAATAGTAAATGTTTTACATCTGTAAGACAAACTGCTACTTGGAAAATACCATACGACAATCTGAAAACTATTTAACGTTTTAAAACATAGTAAAAAATATTCGCTGTTACATAAACCATGCATTACGCTGTCAACTGCAACACAGTCTTTTATAAAATGGGTAGGAGATTAGATACATACCTGTCTGGCATTCTTTGTTTTGCGTGTGAGGTTTGCATGAAGTGGCCTTAGTCTGTGTGATTGGCTTGCACAATAATGCTTTGTTTTTTAGAAGCCTAGGTGGCTGTGATGGTGGTAGCTTTAGGGCATCTGTCTGAGTACTAGCCTGTTTGGAAAAATATAAATGAGGGCAGAGTCAGTATTGGTTTGAAGGATATCGTAAGATTAGTATTTGTTCTCTATTATGGGAGGTTGAACAACTTAAAACTCTCCTTGCTGACAAAAATGATAATTTAAAAACTACCACAAAAACAGCTTGCTAATGTATTTGGTGCTTTCTGGTTTTCACCTCAATTTATTTTAATCAAACAACAGGCTTTTTTTGTTGTTGTTAACAGTGCAGTGAACGAACCTGCAAGAATGTTTTGTTTCTGTAGTCAAATAACCTCTATAAACTTTTGACCTTGGAATCTTACGGATGGCAAAGATGTAAAGAGAAGTGATGTTAAGATACTTTTGATGACTAAAAGTCTGGCTGATACAGATACCCAAAAAAATTAGTAAACTGATGTGAAACCACTGGAAAGAAATAAAAGTAAAAAATGAACACAAATGCTGGCAGTATCAGTATCTCTTCCTGATTACACACAGACTGACTATTCATGCTTGTACTAATTTCATGTCCTGCTAACTGTAATTTTCAGTCATGCATTCAAATAACAGGATCTGTTTCATTGGGGAAGATTCATACTCTAATCCATAAATGACATTTCAGCTAAAAGCAAGGGTGTCAGTCTTCCAGAACATAAGAGCTACATAATAAAACCTTCGTATTTTAAGAGAGTTGCAAGATATATACCACATACCTCAAAGAGCTCAAGAATAGGAACTCTAGGAGTTATTCACAGATAAGCGGTGACAATGGTTCCCCACAGCTCTGTTACCACACTACTAGGGAGTTGGGAAGGAAAGCTAAGCTGCAAGAGCTTGGTCATGTCAGCCCCAGCAGCCCATGCTGGTCCCCTTCCTCCCATGCTAGTCCTTTTGACATTACATCCCACTTCTGGACACAAAAGATAGCCTCAAGTACAGAAGCCACACATGAACTGCTTGAGAACTACAGCCATCTCAAAAGCTACAATTTGACAAGCTTTGTCTTAAAACATCTAATCAATCTGTCAGTGGACAGAAAAAGACTTTTATACCATACAAGTTCTATCCATTTTTAAAAAAGCATCTGCAAGCTGGATGAATTTTAAATCCCAATCACAATGAGGAAAAGCAGTTACAAAATGACGGTGCAAAATTCTTGGATACTTTACTTGTTATTGACACAATCTGGGTGTAAGTGAGAAAAAGAGTCTCTTGTAAAACTTACATCTCCTATTATTTTTGCTGTCACAGTAGGGACTGCACCTGTGAAGAAAAAACATACAATAGCCTATGCACTTATCATCAAGGACCATAACCCATACTCTGCCAAGGTCAAGAAAAAGAATTCCCATTAAACCTCATTCCCTGGTGTATGTACATAAATTTAAGTCATTATTTATACCTAGGAAAAGGAAGGACAAAACTGTAACCATCTGCACTGATGTTAAGCATAATGAAGAAGTGGCTGTTGCCCTCAGCGGAAAAGATCCCTGAACAAATATAAATGTTCAGGAATAGAGATTTAAAAATACACGCATCATATTCAGCAGTCTTACCCTGTAAAACATTGTTGGAGTTAACCGTAGGCTGGGCAGCTGGGGTGCTTGCAAGGGACACCACATTTGCTATGACAGGGGTTGAGTCTTTTCTCAAAGAAGGAGGGCCTGATGAGGAAGCTGGTGCCATAGAAAGGTTTGCTGGACAGAGTGAACAGAAGAAAACTAAAATAAGCAATAAGATAATTTATAAAACAGCATTTCTGAAGCAACACCCACCCTCCAGATTTATCTCCAAATGAAAAAGCCTGCTATATGAGGAGACAATGTAGGTGTCAAACTGCAGCGTTTCAGTTTAAATAGGAGCTGGTTTCACAAGCAAACTTAAGCTGTTTTCCAGTTACTGAAACATTTCAGAAGTTCACCATAGTATAAAAGCAGCTTTCTCTTTGTAATACTATGTGTATTACAGCAGCACTCAGGAGACAAGAGGATTGGATACCTTACTGTGCTCGGTACTGAACATATGTAGTATAGGAGACAGTTGACATCCTGACAAATAATGAATGAGGTGAATTTTATGAGGCTCTCACAGTTAGAGGAAGTCTTAGGTTCTTTCCATTTGAAAGCACCATTCGTTACCACATTACCATGAATTACCACAAGTCATCAAAAAATACTGTTTTGAAGCACTCCATTATCCTGGCTGCCCCCAGCTCAGAGAGATGCCTGGAGACCAGTTTTGCAAAGGCATTGCACACTTGCCTCAGCTGAAGTTGCAGGCACACTTCTGGAGAAGCAGGCCCACCATACATTTTGCTGTCCTTACTAACAGTCAAATGTACTCACAAGACCAGGAATGTCACATGGTATAGTTATGGCCTGAAAGCATAAAGTTACTTATATATGACTCTTAATCAGGGAAAACAGCTCCCACCAATGTAAGCAGCAGATGCACACAAAGTTGAAGAGTTGAATATGGCCTGGTGCCTACTATAAACTCTCAGTTAATATTCTTTATTGCTTGTTGGGTACCTTACTGTTGCAGTCACCATCACTCACTGGGAGATTTTGCCCCTCTTTAGGATCAGTGCTATTTCTGCCCTTTGTTTCGCTTCCTCTTCCTGTCTTTGTGGGCCTTTCTTCCTTTCTTCCCTTTGCATTTCATTCCCTACAGAAACTCACAGTTCCTATTGTGGGCTTCATTCCCACCCTCCTTCCCATTCCATCTGCTAAAATAATGAGCAAGGAAACAGCTACAGCGCACATTAATCTTGGCATTGATACTTTTAAGCATCAACACTTAATGACACAGAAACGGTAACTCTTCATATGCCTACAGACTACACAGAACTGGCTATTTTAAGTTCATACATGGAAGTCTGTATTTACAACCAGTAAGTCTACCAATTTCACCACTTGATTTTTTTTGTTAAATGAACATTACCATTCTACTGTATCTGGCTATGTCTTATCAAGTCCAGGAGACAAGCTAGGTATTTAATGCGTCTTCAGTAGGTATCAGTACATTTTACCCTAATAAAATGGGCCTTTGTTTCATGAAAGTAATTGAAAAGTAAGTGCTTTTGTTTCATCTTCTTTAAAATCACAATCTAGAGGTTTGGTATATGAAGCAATCTCATTTCATACCTGCAGAGGTTTGAAATTGTCTGAAGTAAGAGAGAGATCGAAAACTGAGCCCATTCAACAGGCAAGCTCCCCAGTAGAGGATATATCTCAAAAAGTTCACTGAATCGAGTTTCCAAATAAATGTTCATATCACTATCATGCACACCAAAAGACAATACTATTCCCAGCCTGTTTTACCTGTGTTGTTTGGAGGTGGAGGGTCAGAAACACTTTGCTGATTACAGAACAACAGAATACAAAGCAGATTGCAAAAATGCTTGATCTCCCCTTGCCATTTCATGGACTCACTGAGTTTACCTTGTCTCTTACAACCATCACACTTTGCCATCTAGGAAAACAGAGTGAGGGAGAAATTAAACACACTTGTAAACAGCCACAAAGAGTGTGTGTATAAAAACTTCTTTGCACCCTGCTCAGCAAATATAGTGTAAAGAAATCTGTAAGAGTGCATCATTTTTGCAGTGTAACACAAAGCAGCAGAACATTCAATGCCTGTCTTCCCACAACCCATATTAAGTTTTCTCTATATAGAAAACTGGTACTCAAAAGTTAAGAAGGATTTACTCATCTCTCACATATATGTAATATATCCCATGGACACAGAAGTCAACCACAGGTAGTTCACATAGCTCCTAATGCACAAAGGCTCTTTTGCTAACACGTTTATATTTTAGAGGAAGCTATGTGAGAATATTGCTTACCTGGTAAAACAAAACTGTGAATTTAGACATGCACTCCTCTGAGCAAAATTCCTCCATTTTGCCCCCGAAGTGATTCTGGACCAGTTTGGGGGAAGCCTGTAAACAGTAACTGCACATTTTACAGTGGTTTCCCCAGCGCTTAGCCAAGTCATGTTTATAGAGCAGTTTACAACCTAAAAGAAGAGAAAATATCAAGAAAACAAAAGCATCCTTCAATATCAAAATGACATTTGCTCAGCACTTCTAGTTCTTATATTTCATTATGTCTGTAATAATTTGTTGAAACATACCATTAAAATGTAAAGTGTGAATGAAATTCCGTGTTTCTAAACCTAAAAAATGGTTTTCTAACCTAAACCGATTACGTTTCTCTTAGTATCATCAGTAATTTTAAGGCAAAACACTTCTGACTTGATTTGTCTGAGACACAATCTTGCCCTTTCTTACCTTCACTACAGAATGGCTTATCTATGCCTGAGAATCGCACTGTCTCCTTGATAATTTTCTCAATTTTGCAGTATTCACACATTGCCATTACACTGCTCCTCTTCTTATATTCATCACAGCAGGTCTTCCCACAAAACTGGAACATTTTACCCTGCAACACAGCCAGAATGTTTTGGTTTCAATGTCTGACATCCCAGATAATACATTTTAATTGTTAATAAAAATGCAGAAGCAGTTGATTTATGCCCTTGGAAATCAACAACAGACAGCACTAGCGAGTAAGTCTCCCCATTTAGCTTTATAACAAAGACAGCACAATTTTCAGCAGAAAGCCCTCACCAATATGCTTTGGCCTGGAATTAAAAGGATCATCTCTGGGACTAAGAATCAGGAATGTGCTTGGTTTTGGTTTTTTGGAGGGTTTTTTTTCTGTTTTTAAGATCAAAGAGCTAGTATCAGTATTAATTTTGATAATGGTTAAATGATACTAAAATCAGTTCCAAATTTCTCCAGAGTAGGTCATAGTAAGCAACAGAGCAGTACTGACAGACCATTGCATATAAGCTACAATTTCTTGGGTTTCTGTTGAGAAATGTGAGCTTGAAAAGCCCTAATCTTTATTACCTTGTAGTCAAGCAGTTCTGGTTTGGTTGCAAACAATCTGTTACAGTGCTGACACCTGAGTTTTACAACAGGGCGGGCAAAAGTGACTTGCTGGGACTGGGCAGCCAGCCTCTGTAGACCAGCTGCAGCTGAACTGCTCATGGAGCTGGGGGACACAGTCGAGGTGGTGCCACCTGCCGATACCGTTGCCCCCGAGGGAATGCTTACAATGACTTGACCTTGTGACAGAGGTACCACTGAGGAGTTCATTCCTGCAGGCTTGTTGAACAAATTCTGCAGGAAAGCAAATTGAGGAATAGACTTTATTTTACAATATTAGGTATTTTACCCGACATCCCAGACATTTACACCATCAATTTATTTTTCTGTTAATTCAGCTAAGAAAAAATCCTAGATGTCACACCTGAAAAGCTACTACACAACTGTAGCTGCAAAAATTGCGTATGCTCCCATCTGACATAGCCAAGTGATACTGAGGGTTTGCTGAAGTTTTACAGCTGTTGCACTGAACTTGAACACCTGAGGGTGAAACAGAGAAGAAAAAGCGATTTATGCAACATCAAGTTGTATTGCAGATAATTTTGCACTGTGCATACAAAACCAAAAAATCTGAATGACAAGCCAAGGTACACACAGAAGCCCAAGACGAAGTTTCTAGAGATTCAGAAGCAGACACTGCAGCTGCGGTGCCTGTTGCTTGCCAGATCCTTTAATTAATCTCCCAGTATCCCTAGGATGTCAGTAAGCATTTTTCTGTTTTACAAGAAAAATAGCTGAGAATATGTTTGCCTAGCTCAATGCAACATTAGGCAGAGGTAACTAAGCTAATCACCCTGGAGAACAAGGGGCAGAATAGTCACAGCAGTGGTATGATATATGTCCACAGAAGTGGCTTTGTCTAGCTGGGAAACCCACCAGCTGCACTTGCAAGAGCAGAAAATAGATTAAGGTCTATTATCATGTTTAAGCTCTCTCGAAAAACAAAGCTGAAAAGGGCTGTACTGTCACTGTTAGGTTTATCTATGGTAGAAAGTCTTTATGTTCCCATCTCAGCACCTCCCTTTAAAAAAAAAAGCCGCTTTCGATCCCCCGCAAAAGAATATCCACCTTAACTTTCAAGACAAATTAAGTTTGGATATGAGCTATACAAAATTATGCTTCTAAAGAAGAAGTAAAAGGATAAAGTTACCTGCAGAAGTAACCATTTTCACTCTATATGCTGACAAGCAGTTAACAGAGCAAAACAGTTCAGTTTTTCCCAAGTTATTTGTGCTCTCTATCATCTCGGCTGAAGATCTCAAAGATTTACACAGTGTGCAAGGTGTAATTTTAGCTGACTTCTGTGGAAACACGGAAATCTGTCATTCATTTGAAACGGTATTTTTATTAACCTGGAAATTAATCACTAACATATAAAACACATATAAAAGTGTCTGCCAGTGCAGTTGAAACAGCACTTATTTTACAGCTGTATTATTTATGATGCAGATATACTTATTTGATTTTTCCAGTATGCTTGTTGTATTCACACTTTGACCACCTGAGACTTGGGCTGTCTCTCATTCAGGGTAAGCGCTACCTTTGCAGGCCAGTTTAAACAGTACCGAGGCTGTCAGGGCGAAGGCCTCCAAGTGCAAACACTACTACATGTTGTAATAGCATGTACCAAGCACCTTGTATCAGCCGACTTCAACACTTCTGCTGAGAAGCAACATTTTGCTTATGATTTTTAATACATCAGCCCTGTATGTAAGCAATATTCCCATCTAACAGATGAGAAAAGAAACAGAGAGAAGGAGGTTCCTCTCTCACCCACAAAAACCCAGAAACTATCAGAATGTAGCTGACAATTGAGTTGAATGCTGTTTAAAAATCAGTAAAAAATAGGTAAGACAAGCTTTGAACATACTGTATTTTCAGGAAGACTAACATATATGAGGTTTTGATGTGAGACGCAAAAGCAGCGTGAAATCCCTCTCCTTTCCAGCTTATTTAATTTAATTTCCAGATTTGTTTCAGAGGACAACTAATGTAGGTAATTTTCTGGATGAAATACTTTTACCGGATTTTTTTTTAATTCATTAGGCCCTTCTTGGCCTAAGTGGCCTGAATAATGGGGCAGCAGAGTCAAGTTACAAAATGAAGTTAAACTATCTTATCAGAGGGCAATTTTTCCTAAATTAATTGCATTAAAATAAGCCAGTCAAAAATAATTGAGCTATTATAATAAATTAAGGTTCTCTCAACTGCTCAGCTCTTTAAGAGGCTCCATTATAATAAAAATTAAAATAGTAAAAGTTTAAAAATTAAAATCAAAATTATCAACTAATTATTACTTTTCCTCTCTACTTAATTCAAATGCTACAATTTAATAGAGAATACTCAAACAGGGAGCATCTCAAAGGCTGAAAAAAGTCACAGTGGACTGCTGCTGAGGGGTCCCATTGTGTCTTCTCTCACACTGGTATACTCTGGTAGCCGGTTCAGTGGTAAGGGAAACAGAGCAACATGTTTGGGCAAAGATTAAGCAGCAAATGGCAAAAGGAGTTATCTTAGACCAAGACAGTAACTGAAATAATCAACTAATAAATTGGGTGTTTCTTAGAACACCCAAAATCTAATCAAAGACATTATTTTTAATATTCTGTCAAAATATACCTGCTTGTATGCTGTCACACATGTTGAACTGCAGAACTTTTTTGACTGTCCCTCTATTTGAAGCATGTGACATTGGCCAGAGCCACTGTAGCAGTATCCTCCACAATTCTCACAGCAGTTCATGGTCAAGTTGTTAGCTGAGCGGAACTTGGAGAAGCAGGCATCGCTACAGAGCTTGTGTACAACGTTCTGGTAATTCACTTCGTGTCTAATCTGGAAGAAAAGAACAAAAAGAATATCTATGTTCACCTCTGAGATAGCAAGTTGTCCTGATCTAAAGGAAATTCAAATGAAAAAGAAGTTTGCAATTACCACTGCATTCTTCTGGCACATGCTGCACTTGGTTGAAATGCTGTTAGTATGAATAGTAACAACAGGTTTCCTTTTCAGTTCATATGTAGAGAGACATGACTGGCTGCAGAAATCCTTACTGGAGTTCGTATTGTCAAACTGGGCAGTGATTACATCCTTTGGATTTAGAATGTCTCTATGGAAAAAAGAAAAACAAACAAACAAAGAGAAAGAATTAATGTTGGTTTCACATCCACTTGCTGTCCTTTCTTTTTCTGCAGACTAAACATTCCTAGAAGAGGGCGGATTCATTTAATTTAAAGCTTTTCTTTTTGCTGATCTAAGTATCTGACTTCATTTTTCTTTTCCTATTAGGAAAATAGTTAAGAAGTACAATTCTCAAGTAGATATTTTGTGAAACATTTTGTACCTGGACTTAGGAGTGGCTTATAAATACACTAAGCTGAGTCATTAAATCTTTTGAAAAAGAACTGGGAAAAGATAGCTGTTTTGCAGTCTTTACTAAAAAAAAAATTAGAAAGCAGGATATGTGGAATAATTCCCTTTAACAATGAAAATACCAATCATAATGGGGTAGGGAAAAAAAAGGGAAAAACGAAAGGTCACAATTTCTAATCACCGCCTAGTTCAGTTCAAAATGGTCTGACTAGTATCGTAACTTTCCATCTCTTATCTCCCATCTATGGTTTTGTTTATTTGTTGCTGGATTTAACAAACTGAACTTTCTCCTTATTTCTTCTCTCTTTTGAAACATTTGTCATTCACAAAAAAGTTTCAAAGCCTTTAATCAAAAAAACTAGGAGGAAATATTTATATAATTTTATTGGTTGGAAGGATGCCTCCTTCTCACTTGTTTTGTCAGAGGTAAACCATTTTTCAACAGAATAAATACAAATTACAGCCAAGACTGCTAAACTTTATTACAAGGCTTTTTCACACTGAGACAGCAAGCGAAAAGCATAATTAATTGAGGTCTCAAGTTTAAGTTTCAGCTGACCTTGTAAAACCAAGAGTAATAAATTTGTTGAAGAAATGATGAACAAAGCAGCACTCCTTCTGCAAAGTAACTTTCATAACTAAAAATAATGCATATGAATAATTCTCCTCTATAAACAGATCGTAGCAAAATCAGTCTGCAAAGTTATTTATTTGCCTCAAGTTATGGTACAGTAATATAACACCTTAAAGAGCTAGTCACAAAGGTCTCCTTTTGCTAATTTGGACACAATAATACAAATGAAAAAAAATTTCAATAATTAAAATGTTTTTAGAGCTGAAGATTCAGGCCTGTGTTTCCAACAGGACTGTGGAAATTCTAAAGAATTTTTTCCAAATAGGCTCACACAAGCAAATGTCGCCTTTCCACTCTAGGCCTAGGTAGAAAGTAACCGACTTAGGTGCTGAAACCCCAACTACCTGAAAAACTCAATTCTTCATAAATTTAATCTCTCTACATCTTACGAAGGTCTAGCCACCATCAAATAACAGCAGCAGTGACATATTTTGAAGCGCTAAAACCTACAGATATCTAAGCTCACAGAATGAAGCCAGACTGGATAGTTAAATTTTTTTTAGAATATAAGGAAATATCCTGCCTCAAATACATTAATTTACCCATGTTTTATTTCATTTGAGGGGATTCAGTAACTCTATTTTCATCTGGAAGAAATAATAAAGAAAATATTTTTTGAAAACGTAGTCTTGTTAGTGGTTTTGAGAGTGCAATAACATTTTAAAATGGCAGGAAAGTGTAGTACCTTTTGAAATACAGTTTTTAATATTTGGCTCATTTAAATTAAAAAAGACAAGACGCACACTTCACAACAGAGGCTTTTAAATCTATGCATATGTAAAATCCAATTAACAAAATGGAACTGAAAGCGGACAGACCAATTAACAAGTAACAGTATTGACCACGACTTTTTGAAGAGAAGCGTAACAGGATTGGGCATTACAGAAAGAGCGTGTTGCGTAAAAAAGAGAATTGAAGCCTTTCATTATCTGCTTGAATATCAATTATTGCTAGAACAAATTAAAACACTGTCCTACTTTGAGCAGCT
Organism: Fulmarus glacialis; assembly: GCF_000690835.1. Lineage (NCBI taxonomy): Eukaryota > Metazoa > Chordata > Aves > Procellariiformes > Procellariidae > Fulmarus > Fulmarus glacialis. The sequence goes on from NW_009213911.1 coordinate 29,482, forward strand.
TGAGCAGGTTTTCTTGGTAGAAGCTGGTGGGCGAGAAGCTGGAACAGTGTATCCAGTGAGGCACAGTGTGGAGCAGAAGAGCTGGGTAGAGCCTTTCCTCTGGTATGCAGTTTGCCCCTTCTGCAGGATTTTTTTGCAGCCAGAACAGGAAACCCGAACAGCTGTGGTTGGAACTGAAGGAAGCATTTTGCTCATGCCAGAGGATGCCACAGCAGGCTGGAAACCTGATGACAGCTGTGGAGCTAAAAAAAAAACACAGAGAAAACATAGAGTAGCTGTGATATATGTATTGCACATAATTCACTTGTGTTCAGGGGGCAAGCACAAAGCTTATGACTTCATTTGGGTTGTCAGGGTCTAAGGGAGAATTAAATAGCAGATGAACTCTCCATAAATACATGCCCTGTGCTGGTTTTCTGCATAGTAGATTGTTTCAACCACTCTTAAGACCAAGAAAGCACTTTTAACATCCCTTTCACATTCAATTTTCCTTTGCCTCAAAAATACAATTATTTTTCAATCTCTGAATTTCATTAGCTCTAAAATAAACTAGTTCTTTTTTTCTACTGGGTCAGACATAGCAAACAAAATGCAGAACAACCTGCAAGACTATTTGCAAAGGTGATATATTTTACAGATTTAAATACAGTTAGTCTTGCCTATTCCTTACCAAGAGGACTGCCACTGACTGAAAATACAGCACTGATTTTCAGCTCCCCTTCCTGAGTTTTTGGCTGTTGGCCGTACTCCTAAAACAAAGGGAAAGGAAAAGGAGAACAAACACACATGTAATAACAGGTTACATGATTTCCATTCTTTCATAACGCTGTATTGAATCTTAAGGTCCAGGAACGCAAGAGTGAGTCTCCTAAGCCTGCTCCAAAGGCCAGGTTTACAGATGTAAAACTGTATGAGCACCACACAGAGAACCTGCTCAGAGGTTCACAGCAAACTACAACCAAGGGTGTCGTGTAGAAATGGAAAAGCGCGGCCGCCTGGCACATTCCCCTTTCCAGCTGTACTCCAAGACACCCCAGAATTCAGCCAGACAAAGCTTAAGAGAAATCTCTGCTTTCCAGTCACACAAACTAGAAGTGCTTTGCAGTCCTTGCCTCTATTCTGAAACAAGATTTATCTTCACATTCATAGACGATAATAATGAAATAGATACTGGAACCTAGATAGTGAGAAGCATTCTGTACTTAACCATGAGTTAAGTACCTTGGAGGAGGCTAAGGTGAAGCTTTGCAGCAGATCAAAGCTGGCACCACTAGAGCCAGACCATCACAGTCCTGACTTAGACTGGCTTCAGTGAGAGGGGAATAACCTCACATTTTCTACAGGATGAGAGAATCCCTACAGACAGTCACTTGTGGAATAGCTGACATACTATAAATTGCTAGCTTGCTCCACAGCAGCTACTTATACTTTGACACCATGCTTCTTGCCAGTGCTCTCCCTGGAAATCTGAACCATAAAGCAGCTTGCAATACTCTACATGTAAATCTTAATAGGCTGAAAAGCATAATCTCTTGGAACTACAGAGATGGTAAGATTTAACCTACTTACAGTCATTTGAGAGTAGTGAGGGCATGATGTCATGTTATGACTGAGCTAAATTCATGGTTGCTGTCTGGCTGCAAGGTAAGCTAATTCAAAATCACTAAGCAAAATTAAGCTCTCCCTTCTCAGTGGCAGTGGACTGCTCCCTCATCTTAAGCCATCTCCTAAAATCACACACTAACATCCACATGATATATGCTAAAACTTAACACTTCTCTTACTCCTGTGGGAAAATTACAAGTTTCTATACTAGGACAATCAAACTATTTCTCAACAGGTTTCCCAGGAGAGCAGGCAATGGTAGTTGTTCATCACGTGAACCATCAGACGGAAACACTCAAGTCTCAAGTAAGAGAAGCTTTTAAGCTGTGTCTGGACATGCCACGATGACGGGTTTTAAAGCACCATGTTTTTTTTAATATTACAATTTAAAAACTAGTTATTTACAGAAATACAGTTTTTTAAGCATTTTAACTGCAGTGTTATCCTTAGCCAATACTAGTAAGAGAAACGGAGGCAAATCCTGACATCAACTGTGCATGATCAAGCATAGTTTCACAGCAGTGTAACAGTGTTGAAAGCCAAGAACCTTCAGCTCCAACTATCGGTTACACCAAGAAATGCTCTTATCTTTCAGGATGCATGAAAAAACAAAAAAACCCCACATTAATTCCAATCTAAAGCAAAACAAAATGAACCTTCATCAGTTTTCATACTTTTCCAGTATCAGGCAGAGTTGATACTTACAGGATTTTACTCCAGGAATTAATATTTTGAAGAATATGATATTTGATATTTAAATTCTTTAAGTCTTCACTTTCACTTATTAATATGATCTTTGATAACCACAGACACCCTGCATTGCATTCCCCACAAATCCACACAGCCAGATGCCATCTTGGGAGGACAAAATAATAGACAGATTTAACTAACCTACACATGGTTTGACATTTGACGCTTAAGGAAAAATAAACCCAAACAATCTCACAGACACGGAACAAATCGAAGGGCAGTGAAATCTGAATAGTTTCAAATACTTAGTTTACTTCTTTGTTTTATTAAGCCAAGAGTATTATGGGAAAAGAAGAAAAAATGTTGGGAAGACAGGCCCAGAGAGAAGAGGAGGTATAGCAGAAGTACACAGAATGACACTAGAAAAACTAATGCCTGCACAAGAATACCAGCACTCTGGTGCCGATGGAAGTGGGATGAATCACGTTGGGAAGTTTTGCACACCTTTAACTGTAAAGTTTGGCATGTAACCCAAATAATAGCAGTGAGGGGACAGCAATTGCAAGACAGATCATTTCCCTGGTGTCACACGGCAAACCAGGGGCAAGGAGACCGGTTAGAGCTCAGCAATCCTTGCCCCAGCACTACTCAATCCATAGGTCAGACTTTCTCCATTTTGCAGGTATTGAACTTTTACCTGTATCGTCATTAAAAAATGTCAGTCTCAAATGAGAAAGTCACTTTGACACATGCTTAAATTGACTTCACTGACGTGTACATATTTAAATATTTTGCAAAGGTAAGACCTCTAAGTGTTAATTTAAAACAAGAACAAACAACAAACCACTGTGCTTGCAAAGATAACCTTTAAGAGGGAAGTAGCAGGAGTAACACTGTTTCAACTACACATTTCTAACTGTGACAACTCACAAAATATTCAGTAAAACATGATTTACATTTTATTTCCTAGTGAAGCCGAGTTTGAGATAAAGTGTCTACATTGCCACAGATTTAATAACGAAAGTTTTAGAGCACTTTGCTTTGTCTCTAACTGAAAAACAAAACATTTTCACCGACATGGTAACATGACATCAAAAAGTTGGGGGGTTGGGTTTCATGGTAGTATAAAAGGGAAAAATCCTTCTACTAAACTATGTTCTTCAAGTTAAATTTCGGTCAACAAACCAAATAAATTGCTGAATTTACGTCCAGCTTATGCGGTCAGCTGTCAGACCAAAATGAGAAATGCAATGGGAAACTTACCTCGGAATTATCAGGTTCATCTTTAATTTTGTCTAATAGTCCCTGCTGTGGGGCCATAGCTTTATCATATTCGTCATCCAAAGGCTCCTCCTTAATTCTAATATTTGGTGCAAAGGAATTCCCCAGCTCTTGTCCAATAGATTCCTTACTAGAAAATAGGTAGCTAGACTCCTGAAACAATAATATGAAAAAGAATTCACCCTCCTGCATCTGCCATTAGGAGTTGGGCTGCTGCCAAGGGGAGTTTCTGTTGCAGACCAAGAGAAATGGGTCCTGCCACTGGAAGGTGGGAGAAATGATGGGCAGCAGCTGCTGCCTCTACCTCCCTGCAGCACCCTCTGTCATCCCACCCCCAATCCTTTTCACTCCTCTGGACAAAGCAGAAGCCACCCAGCTCTCTAAGTTGGTTGTCAGTAAGGGCATTCGGCTGTTTGGGCAGTGTCTCCTGTTGATATAGCTGTTCCCTGTCTCATCTGGAAAAAAGGCAGCAAGTCAGATGGATGCATCCAGGTCTAGATTCGGTTCACCAGTCAGTCAGACCATGCTGAATATGAAAGTGGCTATCAAAAGAATCCTCAATCCAAAGAGAGGTCAGCAAAATTTTACAAAATTATATGCACTGTTTAAGTAGCAAAGATGTCTAAGAGTCAGAAGATCAGTTTTCTTGATACTCAAATTTACACTCAAATACAAAATACGTATTTTGAATTATTCCAGTATATCGCTGCACTTGCAAAAGTGTTTGAAAGATCTATAGCTTACCCTGAAGTTAGTTTCTGGAGTTTGTGGCGCTAACTGCGTCCGTAATGTTTCTTCTACTTGATTATGAACTGAGGAAAACATATACATTAAATATAAATGAATACAGATTCCAATGCATTTCCTTTAAAACTATCTAGAGTCTCATACTGATCCCCAACCCCATAGTCTGACAGCACCTCAGAAGTATTAAACTACTCCCTTTCTCCTCCCTGCAAATAAGACAGTAATCCTTAAAGAGAACTGATATTTTTTATTATTCTATTGGGTCATTATTTTCCCATTACAGCAAAATGGTTGTAAAATTCTGAGGCAAATTGTTCATTCAGAATTTTCTCCACCCCAGTGAGTTCTGAACTCTGCCATGTTTCGACATTTATATCAGAAATATTTTTCAGAGCAACAACTTTCATCCTTTTCTTTGCTGTTCTGGTCTTTTGCCTCTTCCCCCCTTCTCAGGAAACAGTAGCTTATGCTTTTTTAGCATGTATCTTTTTAAAAATACTGGATTTGCCTGGATACTGGATGCTGCCTATGAGCATTTACTATTGCTGTTTCAATTACTGACTACTCTACCCGAGCCTGCACAGCTTTCAGCCACAATCTTATAACTGTAGGTATTTACAATTTTCTGAAATATGTCTTTTGCACAGAAATATTCTTGATTTCTACCTGAAGGTAAAAGCAAAGAGACATCTTTAACTCTTCTTTATTTTAAAACCAACCATATTGTTTCTCTATCATTTGTGGAACCTGGAAGCACTGATTTTAAGATGCTGTTACTAAACATACAAAGTTTAAACACCAGGATTGTAAGCTGTGAATCTGAACAAATAGCCAGGAGGCTCTCACACGTTGGCCTACCCTCTCTCCATACAGTCTTCTGAATAAAATTAAATCACATGTTCCAGCCTGGTTATTCTTAACTCCTTCATTCACTGTTCTACTGTAACATTCAGAGCCTGGGAAGTCAAAACCTGGTGTGTGGGCAGCAAGACTACTGGCGACTGTCAGGCTCCCCCAAATGAGAAATGGATTACAGGCACCTCTGGTTCTCTCCATGTTGGCTGGACAAAGTCCAAGATGCAAGTATCTGAGGAAGAAGGAGAGCAGTCTCCCAGGACAAGCAGATCTCAAGTTACTCCCTGGCTGACTTCCTGCAGACACTAATACATTCCTAGCAAGCCCTTCCATGATGCTACTATGAAATGCATATTGCTTTAAATACATATACATTAATGAAGAATTGGTACTTTGCTCAAAAAAATCTTTCCTGGCCACCAACTTAACCTAAACTTCATCATCTTTTCTTCTGAGGAATTCCAAGGTCTATAAAAAACAGTGAGAAAAAACAAAAGGAAGCTTGAATTGTCACCCAGCTTGGTTTAGTAAACCACAACAACAAAGGATATGTTGAGGCTTTGAAACAAGCTGTGGAGAATGAGACCCCCCCCTAATGCTGCCAGACCCTTTTGCAAATCCTAGTCCTAATAGAGAGTTCATTGTATTTCAGGCTTCTTTATAAAATGCTTCCCTACATACAACTATGCATATCCTCTTCAACAAGATGATGTTTTTAATAACTAGCCCTATTGCTAATTTCTGCCTAGTTCTTTCTTCCTCTTTGCTGGGTAGCCAGGTCTACGATGTCAACAGTTACCTGCTTTGTCAAGAAAACTGCTTTTCAATCTAGAATCCATATCTTTAGGGATTTTTTCCAACCGTTTTTCACGTTCTTGAAAATGTCCTTCTCTATTCTTGTCCTTTGCTGAAAAAGTCTCTTTGCCATTATCTCTTGTTATGCTAAAATCTTTTCGAATTGATTTAAATACAGGGCCCTGCTCAAATGGTGAAGTGAGATCCTTTTGGATTGCATTCTGAATATGAATTTCTTTTTCACTGTCCAATTCATGTTCTGAAACTCTCTTGCCCTCTTCCAGATGGTCTTCATCATGAATTGCTGAAGAAAGAGTATCTTTTGGAGTGAAATTTTGATCATCTTCGTTGTCACTCCCAACAACAGGTATGCCTGCAAGATCCCCAGAGTTCAGAAAATAATCATCATCATCATCCAGCAGTGAGTTTTCAGATCCTGTTCGATTCTGTATTCCATAAGATATGCTGTCGAGGGCAGGTGTTAAGTTGTGGTCAGTGTCCTCAGACATTTCTGCATCCAGAATTTCACCACCTAGGGAGAAAAAAAAAACCATAAACAGTCAGAAAATTCACCAACTTTATGTGTAACAAAAGAAGAGTGTAAGTGTCCTTTGCTAATCTGTCTGATGCTGTAATTCCTTGAATAAGCCTTCTTGGGCCTTCTTTTATTACTGATAAAACATTGCTGACATAAGAAACAGTTCTGTCCCACTCACCACGAAGTGAAGCAGAAGCTGAGCTGCGTAAAACTAACCAAAGAAAGAAAAAACATTAACTTCAATTCACGTCATTTGTAACACTTGTGGAGAAGGCAATTGTCGTGGTTTAACCCGGCAGGCAGCTAAACCCCACACAGCCATTCGCTCCCTCCCTGCCCCCCCCCCGTGGGATGGGTGACAGAATCGGGGGAGGGGGGGAAGTAAGATTCGTGGGTTGAGATAAAGACAGTTTAATAGGACAGAAAAGGAAGGGAAAATAATAATAATAATAGTAGTAGTAGTAGTAGTATAGTAGTAGTAGTAGTAGTAGTAATAATAATAATAATAACAACACCACCACCACCACCACCACCACATACAAAAAAGTGATGCACAATGCAATAGCTCACCACCCACTGACCGATGCCCAGCCTATGCCCAAGCAGTGGCCCCCCGGCCAGCTTTCCCCTAGTTTATATGTTAAGCATGACGTCATATGGTACGGAATATCCCTTTGGCCAGTTTGGGTCAGCTGTCCTGGCTGTGCCCCCTCCCAGCTTCTTGTGCATCCCCAGCCTTCTCAGTCAGTAGAGCATAAGAAGCTGAAAAGGCCTTGACTTAGTGTAAGCACTACTTAGCAACAACTAAAACATCAGTGTGTTATCAACATTATTCTCATACTAAATCCAAAACACAGCACTATACCAGCTACTAGGAAGAAAATTAACTCTATTCCAGCTGAAACCAGGACAACAATGCAGGGACGGAATGAGTAGCAAGGGCTAGGAGGAGGGCAAGATAGTCTTTTTCAGCAGCAATGATACTTATAAGAAATGTTTTGTGAAACTATGGATTTATATAAATAAATAAAAATACTTACATTTTTCTGTAATATCAAATACCGCATCAGATTTATCTTCAAACTGTAAAAAGGAAAGCACTATATCATTATCTTGGTCAGCTGCCATGTACTTTGCTAAAAACTATCCGATCAAAAACAAAACAAACAAGAAGGATCACAATTCCTCCTCCTTCCTTTCTTGCCCCAAGCAAAGTTCTACGAATTAAGACTGTTACATTACTGAGAAGTCATATTTACCCTAACAAGCTCAGAAGTACATAGAAAAAGCAAACAACAAAAATTTAGAATCAGCGTTGCTTCCCAGAGAAGGTGAAGGACAGAGGAGAGGGAAGGGAAGGTCAAAATTTTCACTTCTGCATGAGATACTTGTACCAGGTCAAGACCACAGATTCTGCCCTCTTTGACGCTCTACGAGCCTTCATTTCCTCTGAACGTTATAAACGGAAAAACAGCAGCATATACAGCTTCCACTGACGTGGGCTGCACAGATCCAAAGGTTTCATCTCTCTAACAGGGAATGTCCCCTTTCCAGGAACAGTGAAATGTAATGCTTAACTTGCTAGCAGTAACGAGACAATAAGTGTCAATATGAGCGTAACCAAAGAAGAACCAGGTGATGACTCTGAGTGCTGTACAAAACACCCATTTATGTTAAACATTCTCCGTCAGACATTAAAGTTGGCGGCATGCTTGAATGCTGTCTGAAGAAGTATGCGTGCTCAGCGTAAGTAAAGTTTCCTTTAGAATGTCCAACTCATTAGCATCCTTCCTTTCTGCCTAAAAGATAACAGCAATTCATTTAAGTCATCTCTCCTTTCTCTATGTCTCCAGCTCTACGCTTTGATTTCTGGTAGGTCCTGCTCACACTTTAATTCTTAAGCCGTCTTAAGGAAAGTAATGGGATTTGATAGCAAAGGGATGATCTCTAATTTCATTTAACTCAAGTCATTCAATTGATAAATCCGATATTCCACAGGACTGTGATGGGAACTATCAGGTTAGTAGCAGCCAGCTCCAGGAAAGGATGACAACACATTGTCCCAGGGTTCATCTGACAGCAAAAAGTCCGCCAGTCTCTTTCCAGTATCACTTGCAGGTCTACAAAGACAAGTTAGCTCCTTCAGCTTAATTTGACACACATGGAATAGTGAGGACCTGTCCAGCATTGTGATTATCAAGACAATTTGATACTGCACCAAAACTTTCCAGCTTCTCTGAGCAGATAGTTGAGGCTGGAAAAGTGAAATACAGAACCAAAAAAAAAAAAAAAAAGAAAAAACCTTACACTTTTCCACAAGGCCAATGCAAGTCTATTCATTGTAATTATCTAGAGGAAAAAAGAGTAAGGAAACACCTTCCAAGGAAGGTTTGCAAGGCCTGAGTTTTGTTACTGCTGTAATGATCCTAGGAGTGTCTCCAGAGATGCAAGTTTAATGTTGATCTAGAAGTCCACTTGTAGTCAACTAAGTTTACACTAGTGTAGAATTAATCCCCATAAATATTGGATATACTTAGTGCTAATACCAGATGCTGAGGACAAGGATAGCGGTGGTGTACTGTTTTTATAGAAGAACAGAAAAAGGAACTTGTTGCCATTTGACAATAATATCAGAGTATGAAGCCTTGGGAGACAAAAACGATAGCCTAGGTTCTCTTCTCTATGCTGACCTTCCTTGATCCTTTTCTTGCTTCCTGTCAGTAATGCTCTTTCTTCTCCAAAAAAGTCTCAGACAATTTGCCGGTAGAGCAAGAGAAGTTTTCAGCTGAGATGAAGCATTAGATCGTCCTTTTCTCGAAGTAGGTTTTGATCAAAGTAGTTCTTTAACTCTTTTGAGATCCACAGTACCTGTGGGAAAGTATTCTAGGTTCTACCACAATCCTGGTTACCTTATACATCTAAACCCTAGGTATTCCTCCTCCTCCGGTGACAACAAATCTTTTAATAATAAGTGACAAAACCAGAAATGCTCTTATTAGGAAAAGAATACATTTTGCAGTCTGGACCTCTCTCACTGTTTCATTCAAAGAAATGACAACATGCAAGTCAGCACAAGGGGCCACCTGCAAGAGCGCATTAGGGATTATCATAAATATTTTGGATAAATTGGAAAACATTTACAATCTATCTGGAAGGAATCCAAGACACTTCCCAACCACAAGGTCATCCTAGGGAAAAAAAAACCCTATTTTGTTTCTTTTCTCTTTCTTTTGTGAGGCTATGAAAATAAGAGATCATCTTGAATATTTTCTTCCTTTAAAAGGTTTTAGGGTACAGAGGAAGATCTGTGTCTGTGGCAAAAGCATCCATTGGAAATATTTATAAAACAGGAACTTCAGCATCTGATAATACTAGCAGTCTTATCTAAGCCACCATCTAGTTTCTGCCATGGTGAACGGCATCAGAATTCCCACAAGGTGTAAATCCAAAGACAGAAAACTACGGGAAGTGTTTGTATGCTTGTGTGTGTGGATACATATGTATCTACATACACATAAATATATATATATATATCCCAAATAAACTACTCATTCCATAACAGTCTATAACTGGACTATGCCCTGAAATCAGGGCTCATGTACTCTTTTTCTGAATTAGTGTGGGGTATTCTCTCAATTATACACACTTCTATTCCCTTCCTGAATCCTATTACAATCTTGTTTAATGCCATCTCAGGAGGAAATTTTGTATATCAATAGTTACATAAAAATGTATCACTTTAATTAGTCATATAAGTTGGCTTTCACTGGATTATGGTCTTGTATTACACAGAAGTTAAGTAATAATGCCCAACTTACTATTTCTACATTATTCTATTACATTTCTGCAAGGCAATTCCCTCTCTCACCAGTCCTCATGCCTCCTCCTTTGATTAGCTGCCATGACTCTTAATTCCCTTTATTTCTTCTGCTCAGATTTTTTAAGATTTGGTGATTAGTGGAACAAAAGTACTCTAGAGGCAAACATGAAACTAATTAATCAGATGGCGTTTCCTATGGGTCATTTTTGACAGATCTAAGAAGAGGTACCTCAATATCCCAGATTAAGTCCTACATAATTACAGAATGGAAAGTATCAGGAAGTTTTCTGTTAAAATACACTAGGCTTCAACTTCTCAACACAGTCCTCAAAACGCACTTGCAGTTATAAAACAAAACTCAAAAAATATCGTATTTTAAAACACCTTCATTCAATCACTTTGGCTAATATTTTGCCAGAGAATAACTTAATGATACTTAGCGCTTTTAGGTAGTGAGCATTCCCTAAGAGTTTAAGACAGAACAGTTTAAGTTTGATATTAGCAAAATTAAATGTTGTAGGATATATCTTTCTTAGTGACTCTGTCTCATTAGCTAGCATTGTACACAAAGCAATGCTCTGCCTACACAGGTTGTAATAAATAAATGAAACAAGAATACAGAAATGGCGACAAAACAACTAGTTATTCCCGGAAGCAATGTGTTTTGCTTTAAATTAACTACTCTTTGCATAAAGACAGTACCGCTTTTATAAAAAAAAAAATTCCACTAGGTATGTCAGGGGGTTTTTTATAATCGTATATTAGACTCTAGGGGAACAGTGTTACATCCTCAGCACTAACACGTCTTTGCTTGGAGCGGGTGACAGAAGGACACTGTTTACACTTTAATACAACGTGCTAATTTGAAATAACTAGAAACCTGTTCAATACTTTAACGGCATTCAAAGTTGCCATAGCATCCATAAATCAAACAATTAATAGATTATTTCTGTGCAATATAAAGAGAGAAGCTGCCTATGGTTACAATCTTGTTTTATATGCAAAATAGAGAATTTCTTTAAAAAATAAACAAAACAATGTAACAACTTTACATACACAGGTACATATCTTTCTAGCAAGCCTTTTGAAGTTTGATCCTAGGTTTTACTGCATCCATAAGCAAACTGTGGAAAGGAAGCAGATATTAAGAAAACTGCAATTAAAAATAGTCAGAGATGATTCTCAATTTCTTGTCTGTACAATTTTCTTGTCCCTATATATGCAGCATAACCCCCCACTTCAGAATTCATTGAACTGATAAGGAAGACACCATTTTAAAAAAAGAGTCATTTAAATTGTAATTGCTATTCTTGAACCAGGTGCGGTGAGCTCAGGAAGCATCCCCTGACCTTTTACACATGACATCCCTGGAAGGGATGCCAGGCAGCCAGCCAGCCACGCTGCACTTCTGCTACAGGAAAACTCTGCAGCACGAGCAGAATTAAGCAGCGGGTCTCTCCCAGAGCTGCTTTCCACCGAAACACAGACAGACCTATCGATTCGTACCTTCGGAGCACCTAGGGAGGGAAGAGCAGAGGGTAACAAAGAGCCAGCCTGCTGCAGATACCTGCTACAGGAAAAGAACCGCTGCGGCAGGAAGAGAACCCGGCGG